>NC_034426.1:4732985-4824426 GCF_002078875.1 Numida meleagris
CCTCCTCCATGGGGAGCAGAGCTGTCCCCAAGCACCCCATGGGCTGCTGTTCCACGAGGGTGGCTCGGAGCTGTCTTCATACGGTGCCACCAGTCCCATCCTGCCTGGAGCTCTGCTCCCTGACTGGGTTTTGGCACCCAGTGGAGCTGCGAGGAGGGATGCTCCCAGTGCAGGAGCTGCAGCAATGCACTGAGGAGCAAGGAAGGCGTGCAGAGCTGGCTCCATGCTGAGTGCTTGTTGAGTGTGGCCAAGGTGGCTGGTCTTTTACCTGCACAGGATTTTCTCCCTACCAATGACACCTCTAGGGGTGATGCTTCTGACCCAAACCAGGAGGAACAAGAACTCCAGTGCCCCAGAACAGCCAGTTAGTCCATAACCATGGCCCTATGTACACTGCAGGGCCATCCTTGCTCGTGGGCAAGACCAGAGCCGCTGCCTGCCGCATTGTGTGCATCCTCTTAGTTTTCCTGGTGGACACGTTCTGGCTGACCTTAGTAATTCAGCTTTCCCCAGATGAACACAGGGCTGCCTCCACTGCTTTCACTAGCAGAGATGCTCAGTGCTTCCCTTTTTCCATATGCAGACCCACAGATCTGCATCCCAGCTGCATTCACCGTTCTGTGTGGGGATGAGAGATCTCTCTTTCAGGTCACAAAATCTATAAAGAACCCTTCGTCCTCAAAACAGCGGGGGGAGGAGGTCCAGGGTTCAGACACGAGGCAGGCATGGGGTGCTCTGGTGTCTGCAGCCCACTGGCTATGATGGCTGCCCGGAGCTGGTGATGGGGTGTCCCCACACTTTGGGATGTGCCTTCTTCATCAGACCCGGGCGGGCTGTAGCCCTGCACACAGGACAGCCAGTGCCCTCGGCTTCCCCCTACTTTGGGCAGCTCTTGGTTTCCCCACGTCCCCACAGCACCTTGAGGTGGAAATGCCCGTTCCTGCAGCACGCCGCTTCCCTGTGATCTCACCGTAATGTGTTTTCCAGGCCCATTATTTCTTGGCTGCCGATATTGGCCCAGGCACTCAGCTTGGGGAGTTAATGGTGTAATCGGAGCCGTGGTGTGAGGCCGTGAGGGAGGCAAGCTCCATCAATCCCCGTCCGTGTACACAAGCCCTTGATTAAAGGTTATGGGGTTAACTTGCTCCCGCTCACCGTGCACAGGGAGAGGGGAAGGTGGGCGGGAGGGAGCAGCTAAAAGCCCTGCAGGAGCTGACTGCTGGGCTGTAGGCACTCAGGCCTGACATGCGGCTGTTATTTGCCACCCACTCACCCTCCAAAACCCTCTTCACCTAACGAGAGCTGTTTGTGCATCTCCGTGCTGCGGGGAGGGAGCTCTGCGAGAAGCCAGGGAGGTGGCGGAGGAAGAGGCTGACTTCCCCCATCTCCTGATGGTTCACGTCCCATCAGCTCATCCCTCCTGGATGGGGTCCCTGCAGCCCCTCTCTGCTCCTGGGGGAGGAGATAAATCCCAAATGGAATGGAGGAACTGTGCCCAGGCCAAGAGGGGACACCACTGATGTCCCCCAACATGCAATGAAGCTGATGAACAGCAATGATGTCCCCCAAACGGCAACAAAGCTGTGAAGGCTAATGGCCTTAAGCTGTGCTAGGGGATGTTCAGGCTGGATATGAGGAACAATTTCTTCTCCAAAAGAGCAGTGATGCAGTGGCACAGGCTGCCCAGGGAGGTGGTGGAGTCCCCACCCCTGGAGGTGTTCAAGAAGCATGGAGATGTGGCACTGAGGGACGTGGTCAGTGGGCACGGTGGGGTGCACTGGGGTTGGACTTGGAGCTCTGAGGGGTCTTTTCCAACCTGAATGATTTCTGTAATTACGTGATTCTAAGGGATGTGGACAGGAGAGCCCCGTGCAACCCCAGTGTGATGCCAAGCCTTGGGCATGCACCGTGTCCGTGTCCTCCCTCTCTTTGCTTATGTGCAGCACTGACACCAGTGGTCCAGGCTCTGTGTGTACCCCCTGCACCCCGCGCTCAGCCTCACCTAGGATGCATGGGTGACATGTCAGGCTCCAACATCCCAGAGCTGCAGAGCAGCACTCGCATTCATGTTTTATTTGACATAAGCTGGGAAAGCCAGGCGGCACAGATAAGGACCGATTTGCCTCCACTTAGGTGTGATTGATAGCTGTCTTGTGTGCTTATCAGTGAGGAGATGTGTCATCTGCTCGGGGCTGCAGGGTTCATAGATGCAGGATTTGATGCATGGGGCCGTGGGAGCAGCTCCTGGCCCCAGCCCAGCCCCATTGCAGGTGAGCAGTGGGTGTTCTTGGAGCACTTCTGTGCAAGTATTTTCCAGTTCTGGGTTTGCTGGGCAGCAGTGAGGTGGTGCTAAGGTCAGACAGGACATAAACACACTCCAGCTGTGGCCAAGGGCTCCTCCGTCCTTCGCTTTGGAGGCAAATGGATGGGAGCTGTGCTGAGGCCACACAGAATCTGTTCATGCAGTGAGCTTGGAAAAGATGCTGTGCTCAGGGAGCTGCAGCGCCGTGCCTTGATGCTGCCACGTCCTGTGCTGGAGCGCAGCATGAAGCAGGCTGCACCGAGGGGAAGCTCCCTGCCTGCTCCTCTCCTTGCTTCTGCATTTGGTGCTTCCCTTTTCCTGCTTTTTTCTTCTTTACTTAAGCAACTTCAACAACCAGAATTGTTATCTCTTGGTGTTGTTTTTTTTTTTTCTTTCATTCCTTCTGGCCCTGAATATTTCAAACTTTATTGTTTTTCTGGAAATAGCTATTTATTTTTCTCCGCTGTTGCTTTCAGCTTTCATCTCTCTTCTGTTCGAGTCTGTAGTCCCCCTTCTTGTGAGTCTGTTTTCCCCTGAGACCTTCCTGATTTTTTTCCCCTTTTCTATACTGGCTCCTGTCAGCTCAATAGTTTTTCAGCCTTTCTCTCCACATTTTCAGCCCTTTACATTTATTTTTCATTACCTCCTCTCTCTTAAACCTCCCCCACATCACCACAAAGGCTTGTACAAAGCAGCCTTCCAGCCTGGAGAGGAGCAGGGAGCAACTGGTGGAGGGCAGAGCCCCGAGCTCAGCCCCTGCTCTGCCTTTCACACCTCCTGCTGTCACCCCCCACGTCGTCCCCAGAGACTCGTTTGTTTTCAGAGAGCAAACACACTGAGGGGTTTGTAGTTGGTGCTTGGCCTGGAAGTGTGTGACCAGGTGACCACCTGGTGGATGAGGGAAAGACTGTGGATGAAGTCTACCTGGACTTTAGTAAAGCCCTTGACTCTCCTGTAGGAGCTGACAGCCCAGGGCTGGGACAGGAGTACTCTTCACTGGGTAAAATACTGCCTGGATGGCCGGGCCATCTTCTCCCAAAGAGCAGTGAGGCAGTGGCACAGGCTGCCCAGGGAGATGAGGGAGTCTCCGTCCCTGGAGGTGTCCCAGAACCATGGAGACGTGGCACTGAGGGACGTGGTCAGTGGGCATGGTGGGCTGGGGTTGGACTTGGGGATCCTCGAGGTCTTTTCCAACCTTAATGACTTCATGACTCTGCGATCTGCTCCTGATGGGATAAGCCCAGGACAGCCTCTCTGGCCTGGCCATGGTGGCCCTCCCCGCTCCCAGGGCGGATTCCATCCTCCTCCTCGATCCGGAGGCTCTGGGTGATGGAGCCGCCCACTTGAGCTCTTCCATTTCTTTTCCCTCCTCTGGTTTTTATTTGTGAACCTCATCCTGGCGATTAACCTCGGGGCCGGCGCGTCTCCTAAGAAAGATGCTCTCACTTCATTAAGAGATAATGGAGGCTGTCAGAGATTTGAAGGATTGCACTTGTGATGGGAGAAGGAGGGGGAAGAAATATATTCATAGCAAAGTTACATTTTCATGTAAATTGTTTAAAGATTTAAATGGTTTCTATTAGGAAGGGTCACTGGGGCTGTGTGGAGGGCTAAATTAGTCCTTCTGTGCAGAAGCATAATATTGTCTATAAATGAAAAGGAATAAAAAAGGCTGTTAATTTTTTTTTCACTCCCTCATTTCATCTCAGACTCTCTCCCTCTGCCTCTCGAGGAGCCTTCTGCTTTCTTTTCTTTGCTCCTTGGGTCTTTCTTCTGCTCTTTCCTCATTCACCGACTGTACTTTGCAAGTTGGATTTGGCCTGGCCTTGCCCAGCCCTGATTGCTGCCAGCCAGCCCCAACCCGCTACCAGTTCACTGATGTTGCAAATGCACATCTGCTGCTTTGGGCTTCAAGGCACACAGAGCCCCTGTGGGGAGGGAGAGACCTGGGTGATCAGTTAATTTGTTAATGATTACCCCGAGTGTGTTGTTGGCTCGCCTGCTGACATGTTAGGTGGAGTGACTGCTCTGTTTCCCTGCTCCAGGCTGGTTGGTAATTCATCCACAAACACATCTTCGTATAAATAATCACAAGACAGTAATTTGCTCCAGTGTTACAGTTGAACATGTTTTTGCACACGCCACTGCCTGCCTAAATGTGATGGCACCTGTGGGGATTGGACTCTCCTCCCCGTGGATCCCAGCCCCGGTCAGGATGCAGGTGGTGCTGTGCAAGGGGAGGAGGTGATTTGTGCTTGGCCTTTCCTGCATGCCCTGGCTTCTTGTGCGCATGCAAGTGGATGCATTGTGATAAAACAGCTTCAGATATTCACACCCGGATGTCTGTCTCATGTCTTTGCAGGTGAGGCCACCTTAAAATCACAGCCACACGTGTATATACAAGCCCAAGCTATGTCGATTCTTCAATCTTTGTGGCTTTCTGCACAGGCACTGGGGCCATCTCTGCTTGTAGCAGCATGCTGATAGTAGAGCCGCTCTGCAAAGAGCAGTCCTGCACGGTGCACCAATACCAATATCTCTAGATGGAGGCTAGAGGAATAAAACTGCTTTAGAGCAATCAGTGTTTTTCATTTACAAGGAGCTGGACCCCCTCAGAGCACAGGAGCAGAGCCCAGGGAGCGGGGAGAGGTGTGTGCTCATGCCCTGTTGGGATGTCCTGATCTCCATGGCACAGTGTGAAGCCTCCTGAGCAGCAAAACGCATTGCATTCAGCAGCACTCAGCCCCTGGCTCATCCCTCACATTCTGAACAGCAGAGAACAAATTCATCTCTCAGCTCCGCAGGTTCAGCTCCAATTATTGGAGGTGAGGCACTGATTGCTCTCCACACGCATGCATAAGGCACCTGTGGAGACCTTAGGGGTGGGAGGTGCTGGGGGAATAGCGGGAGGCAGAGCGTTTTGCATGCTGATGTCTGGAAAGGGACAAAAAGCAGAATAAAAGGAAGACCTACAGGAGAGGAGCAGAGGCTGAAAAGCTGCTGATGGGATGAAGAGGCCATCTTTCTACAGCTGGTGGGGAAAGACTGTCAGCTCCAGAGGGCAATTCTCATCCCCTAAACAAAGCTGTAGAGTGTGAGCAGGTCTATGTCATCCATTTATTTGGGCAAGGAAGCACTGCTAGGCTCACCATCTGGAAGAGAAAGAGGTCTCTGGTTTTGATCTTGGGCGAGGAGGAGGTGTCCTTGCTTCTCATGTGGCAGTGAAAGGAGCTCCTTTGATTTTGAGGGTGCCCCACGACTTTGCTTCTTTCATGGTGAAGGAGCTTCTAATTCCAGCTAAAACACATCTTGAGGCTTTGTAGCCTCATCTCTTCTACTGTCAAACTCAATAACTCTTCTCCCCCCAAATGTTCCTCTTTTAGCTCTTTGCTCAGGCAGCAGCTGCATCCCTTCCCTTTGCAGTCTGCTTTTTGCCAGGCAGAATGAGCCAAACTCTTGCAGGTCCTGGAGGAAGGATCTCCATCCCACCTGTTCTGCTTTCAGATAATCTCTGTTGAACAAGGTTGATTGGAGTCATAACAGGACTCTGAACATGAACTCCTCAGGGCTTCCCACAATGACAGAAGCAGTCTCCTTTCTCTGAAGGGAATATCTCCCCTGACACCTTCTACTATCATACTTGCCTTTTCTCAGAGCCACATCACGTCAGAGATTTAGCATCAGCCCATGACTGGCAGGCTCTTTTCCCCCCAGTTGTTTCCAATGGATGGGCTCCTAGCTTGAAGCACAAGTTTCTTTTATAAGAGATTTTGTAACACTGCTGTTCCCCAAGGTCGCTTAATTTCTCCCACAGGAGAATTAGGTTCCTCTCAGCTATGGGGAATCAGCAGTCTTCCTAAATCCAATATGCCTGCGCCAAGTCCATCAATGGACGTGCCAAAGGGACGAGTCCCTCGGCCATTGTTTGAGGAGCTCAGGTCATACTCACCAAATCCATCTCCTCCAGTGCACAGCCTGCGCTGATGCCCGCATGGATTGGATGTGCCATGCTCTTCATGCCTAAAAGAGCTTCTCTCCTTTCCAGAGAAAGGGGCCAGTTACATTGTCAGGCCAGCGCAACCTATCTTCCGTAACAGCAGATTGTGGTGGACCAGGTTCTCTGCTCACCTTCAAGACTGGCTGGAAATGAGAGAATGCTACTGAGGTCAGAGTAAAGGCTGTGTAGCTGTCACAATTACTCTTGCCCCATTTCCTGCAGCGTGGGTGCTATGTTTGGTAAACTCCAGGCATATGGTTCCCCTCCCAGTTTGTTACATGCAGTAAAATTCCTCAGTGCTATATGGGTGATTTTATATGCTAATTCATCGCAAATAACCTCTGCTTCTGACCTGTTTTAATATCTCCTTCCATTCAATTTAAATGGCATCGACTTCTGATCGCTGGACCCGTGTTTATTTTCTAGGTCAACCTCTTCTGCAGTGTCTTCGCGTTCACCAAAATACCACTAAAATAGTCCTGTGCCTTCCTGGATCAGTAACCATTTGGAGACAAAGTCTGTTTATTATCATGCTCAGGAATAAGTGGTGCCTGCAATAAGCAACATTTGCTCTGCAATCTGTGCCTCAAAAATTAAAGCCTCCGTGATGACTCAGTCCCATTCTGACTGGGGAGATCTAAACCCAGTCTCCAGCACAATCTAAGAACTTGTTGTATAGTTCTTCCCCAAGCAACTGTTATTTTCAGCAGCCCAGCTCATCCTGTTCCTTTGATCCGTCCTTGCTAGGACGATTCCACTCCTCTTCCTAGAGCTTTGGTGCTGACATCTGCAATCAATTCGCGTTGGTTTCGGCCACTGCTGCTGGCCCAAGGTAAAGGATCGTCAATAACTTTTAACTTAAACCCATCACAATCATTTTCCAGGTCCTTTTGCCCTTGGCAAGCACCACCGCCTTCTGTTCTGTGGTCCCAAATAAGCAGCAGGCTCATCATTTCTTCCTGACAAGTCCCCACTCGCAGGTACCTGTCTGTTTCCAAGGTTGTGCAGATCTGTTTTTCCCCCATCTGGTCTTCCTCCTGTTTTCTGGTTGTCCTCTTTTCATGAAAGTCATCTTTAGGCTTTGGACCTTGCAGTCCCCCGTCTTCTTTTTTGTTGGGGCTGATGTGACATTCCCATTCAAAGGTCCCCATTGGTCTGAACCTGGGACCTTCCTCGTGTACATAGCCTCTTTCAGAGACACCTTTAAGAGTCATAAAAATGCCCAGACTTCTCATTGTGCTCATTACCCTTTTCTCTGTGGGACATTTCTTCCAATTATCACAGTTTTCTAATCTCTGGACTTAAGCAGTCCTGAACTCCCTCCTAGACACTCTCACATGAGATCTCATTTGCTTTCTTCTGCCTTCCATGTTTTCCATTTTCCCACACGGTGTTTGGTATTGCTCTGCCACAGCCTATGCGCAGCGCTTTGCCTGTCATCAGTACGTGTTTCTGCAGAGCAGCAGCTGGAGGGGCTGCTGGGTGTAGGGGCTGGGGGTAGGATTCAGGATCTGGAGAAGGAAGGTTTTCTTCATCTTCAGAACTCTGAGGGGATTGAGTGAAATGGATGGGGCTGGATGGCCACCCATGTGCAGTCTTCCAGTCTATTCCATCGGCATGGTACCCAGGGGAGTGGAAGGGTACCCCCCAGGTAGATAACATAGAATCACAGAATGGTTGGGTTGGAGGGGACCTTGAAAGTCATCCAGTTCCACTCCCTGTCATGAGCTGGTTGCCCCCCACCAGCTGAGGCTGCCCAGGGCCCATCCATGGCCTTGAATGCCTCCAGGGATGGGGCACCCACAGCTCTGGGCAACAGTGCCAGGGCCTCCCCATCGTAACACACCCTTCCTTCCTTCTGTTTTGCCAACCCTCAGCTGTCAGTGAATCTGAGCTCATAACATGTCTCTTAGTGATGTAAGGACTCCAAGAACACTATCTTTTATTCAGAAGCTATCTCAAAGTCACTCATGCCTTGTCACACGGGGTGCACCCCACCATCTTCTTCATCCTCTGGCCTCTCTTGCCCTCCCTCGGTGCTTTGGCATTGGGCTGCTCTTTCCGCTCATGGCTGGAGGTTTGCAGACGCGCATCTTTGGAGGCTGTGGTTGGCACATCCTCCCCACACAGCTGCAGGAACACTGGCAGCCTCTTCCAAGCGTCCAAAGAGTGCCCTGAGCCATGGGCTAGCTTCCTGGGGAGGCTGAGGAAGGTGGGGGACACTGAGAGGTAACTGGGGACTGGGGGGCAACAGCCTACGGTTGTGCTGGGGACGTGGTTGATGGGGTGGCAGGAGGCAGATCCTCTTTGGGCCCTGTGGGAGCCCTTGCTGGCTAGGCCATGGGGTGCCGGGATGTTCCTGCAGCTGTCCAGCAGGATGTACTGGATGGCCCTGGAGGACCGGGAGCAGGCGCGCTGGGGCAGGGAGCTGAGGCTGCCGGCTGCACGCTGCGGTGCTGGTGCTGTCACTGTGGTTGGCTTCGCCTGAGGACAAAGCACATAGTCAGGAATTTTCTAAAAAAAAAAAGTGTGGTTTTTTTCCCCTTATATATATAAAAAAAAAAGTGTGCCGAATTCTTTTTCCTGCTCCCTTCTTCAAGCAGACCAACTTGGATAAAACCTACCTCGGAAAGCAGTAACACAGCTCCAGCATAGATTTCCATGTCATAATCAGAAATAGCTACCCAGCAAACATTAAGACTTTGCTGTGTTTACCGTAGAGAAGACTCCAGTCTCATCGCTGACTCCAGTTCCACCAGCCTGGGAGTGGGAGTGCTGTCAGAGACAGGCATGTTGTCGCCATCAGTCCTGGAGCCGTTCCTCTTTGCAGCAGTGAATAGCCAGCAGGTGGATTTGGGGTATGACGCTGCCTCTTCAGGGAACTGCTGACCTTCTGCTCTCTTAAGCTGCCTTCTGTGTTCTTCCATCATGACCCGCTGAATATTTAAGCCTTCTCCCAGATTATGCAGATTCTTTTGGGGGGGAAAAGCGTTGAGGCCTACATTTCCTCCTCTGTGCTCTGATACCTGGCAGAAACCTACTGAGTTGACAGGGGGAGAAGGCGACCAACCCAGTTCATGGATAATTCATCTCATGCATTACTCATGCCCACACATTTCATGGATAATTTAGAGTAAGGGCTTACAGGATCAGGATCTCACATGGAAGCGAAGGGTCTCTCATGAACAAGGCTGATGGGAAACTCTAGCGATGGGACGGAGAGTTTCTCAACGCAGCAATGTGTCAGTGGCAGGGAGAGCTGGAAACGGTTCCTTGAATGCTCATATCTCCCGGACGGCTAAGTATGTTTGGCCCAGTCTTCTGTCTTGGAGAATGGCCAAAATCAGATCAGTCAAGGTTGCTGCAAGCATCCCAGCTCCACTCTGTGGAAGCAGGAGGTTTGATGTCCCAGGGCTCGTCCACACATCCAGAAAAAGCACCTTCCCTGCAGTCCAAATGTTATAGCAGGAGCCGTTGCCGTGGGTCCATTTAAGACTGCACAAGATGAGTCACTCAGTGAGACCCCTGCATGGTTGGGACTCCATGCAGACCCCAGGGCACCTTCTGCTGCCCCAGACCAGCACCCTTAGCATCCCAGGGCTGCAGGGCAGCTTTCTGTGCCAATGCTGTCATGATTGTTGCCTGATTTCTATCCATTTCCTATGTCACTGGTTGTTACCTCTCCAATGTAGTTCGTAGCTAAGCGTTTTTATTCTTCTTCCTTACTCCTTTTCTTTCTTTCTCTTCAAAATCAAATCAATATGGGATGGTTGTCATTCTCTCATGGCATAAGAGTGCCACAGTTTCATGCCGTGATGGAAGAGATCAGTGCTCCAGCTCCTTCAGACTTGGGCCACCCTGTGTTAACGTGCTTACTGCACTGATGAGGAGGGCAGACAGCACCCAACCAGCGTCCAGCTCCATCGATTCTTGGGAGGCCAGATCTTGAATCAGCTTGCAGGCATCAAACATTTAAACAGACCAGTCGAAGGCTGAATTATTAAAATCACCCTATGTGAAACGCTTCTCTGCAAGAAGATGAGCGCTCTCCTTCCCCGGTTCATTGTCTCTGCAGGGTGTCAGAAATGCTAAGGCTCATTCTGCCTTTCCCATCCCCCTTGAGATGTTCACAACAACTGAAGCACTCCCAGCTGCCAAGAAACATGGAATATTTATGAATCCCCTTAATCACAGAGGCAGGGACCATTCCAGCCAGCTTAGTTTGGCATGCTGTTGGCCTTGCCTCCTACAGAGGGGAAGAACTTGCTCCCAGAAGGTTTTTCCACCACCTTGGTGCTGATCAGCAGTCTGCCCAGTTCAGGCAGCGATCCCTAGCAAGAGCTCTGGGGACAGAAATGCCTCACACCTGAGCCTGCACCTCCGCTGGGGTAAGAGATGCAGAGGAAATTGCCTGGGCTGTGCCTCCACAACTTCAACCTTGAAAGCAGAGAAATGGCAAATCACGGGGAAAGTCTTTTGAATCTCTTACTGTTTTCTTACCATTGTTGTCTTGTTCTTGCACTGCGTATGGCATTTGCTTCCCCCTCCAAAACAAATACAAGCCCAAAACAGCCAGCAAAGCAAAACAAGCGGTGATATTTTTCTTCCTTGTTCTTCTGTACTTTCCCTTTCCGCAGCTTATGCTAACAGAGGGAAGAGGGAGAATTAATCATGAAAAAAGAGCTTGCTCTTTGGTCAAAATGAAGTCCAACAGGGAAGAGCGGGGTTTGTCTCTTTTATCTCCTTGCTAGTGTTCCAGCAGGCACAGAAATGATTTTTGAAGTTCTTCATAAGCATTTGGTATGAAAAGAAAAGTCCTTTTTGGTTTGGCTTGTTTTTTATTATTTTTTGTTAAACATGCTTATTGCCTTCTTTCAACTGGCTCTATCACATAGTCCATTCAGAGACTCTGGGTTGAGAAAGCTTCTGAAACTGCATGTCTTTGACTGATCAAGGCACTCCTGTAAACTCTTTGTGGGTGCTTGCAGCCTTCACAGATAAGAGATTCGTCAGGGTAAGAGGCAAATTATTTCCAGTTGAGTTCACTGAGAAAGCGTTGGCTTTTAAACAGATTTCCAGGTAGAAAACAGGGGGTGAGGTTTGTGCTATGGTGGAAAGCTGTAGGAGGGCGTCTGGCTGATGCATTTGATCAGCTCTTTTGAGCAGGAGAGGAGGACTGCAGAGTTTCAGTGCTGCCAGTTGGTTTGCAGCAAGGCGTGCGCCGTGCTCGTCTGTGAGTTATTTCTGGTGCTCACCAGTATGGACCCAGACCCAAGATCTTCTATAAACCCGCCATGCTCGAAGGAAAGCTACAGTGGGATTGGTTCTGATCAACTAGCATCGCCTTCTGTGGACCTAGCAGGGATGGGAAAGTGCTCAAATCTGCACTGAAAAATCTGACGTTCTTGAAAGACTTACCGAAATCCTGGGTACTTTTCTATTTGGTCCTGCCTGACAATTCATGTCTTCAAAACCCTTCTGTAAGGGGCTGGATGCCATCCACCCTGGCTCGGGGGGAGACTGGCAGGGGTGATTTGGTGCCATTGTGACATCGGGTTGCAGAATTCCGGGCAGGGATCACAAAGGACCCAGCTCTGGCCAGTTCAAATGCCCTCATCTCTGTTGGGATGTGCACAGATGGGATGTGTTGGACCAGAAAGAGAAGGAGCTGAGGGCTGTGTACAGCACATGGCTTCCCACCACCAAGGGAGTTCTGTCCCCTGGTTTGAGTTCCCCTGAGCAGAGGTTGCCTGTCCTGTTGGTGGCTCTCAAGTGATCTCTGTGATGACTTCACATGCAGGGCTGAGTGAAAAAAACCCGGTACCTCATGTTGTATCAGAGCTACATAACTCTGCAGACTTGCTGAAGGTATAGCAGAGCCTGGTACGCTTCTGTAGGGCTTAGTTTTCCTGTCCTAAAACATTTTGTGCAGCTGTTAAACAGCTTGCTGCATTAAAACCCATGAATGAGTAGAAGTCATTCTTGTAAAGAAATAGGTTGCAGGATTTTTGGCACTCTGGGAATTGGGAGCAACACTGCTTTGTAAATTAGATCTATTAAATACTTAGTAATATCAAAATTTCATGTGGTACTTATCTTCAAAGACGTCTGAGGTGGCTCTGTTCATCAAGCAATTTTCCCTTAGACTGACCTGGCCTGTCACAGTCACCTGGGAGGTCATTTTGATCCCAACCTAATTCCTAATGAGATTTCCTACTTCCCCAAGGCTTTCTACTGACTTATACGAAAAGACAGATCAGACTTGCGACTTTTATCCAGACATTGCTCAGCTTTGAAGAAGTTTATGCAGTGCCAAGCATTGCCAATCACATGTATTTTGGTCAACTCCAAGTTTGAAACTGAATAGAGTTCCTTGGGAACTTGGTTTCTTGGGAACCATGGGCTCGGATCAAAGGAGGATGGTTCATTTCTGCAGTGAGTCATCCCCACTGTCACATGAATTTTGTTGTAAATCATAGAATCATGGAATCATTAAGGTTGGAAGAGGCTGCTCAGACCATCTAGTCCAACCATCAGCCCATCACCACCATGCCCACCAAACCATGTCACTCATTGTCATGTCTACCCTTAAATGGGACGACCCCTCTGAGATTTGGCTCTATGTGATATTTGGAGGCTGGTGACCACAGACCATGGCCAGCAATCCTCTGAAGGTGAGCACTGCTGGTGACGCCATTGGATCCTGCTGGTACTATTAACTCATCTGAGAGTTTCTAAGGCTGTTTTTAGCTGCAGATCTCATGCGACATGGCACACATGTCACCCTGGTTCCTGTAAAATGCAGCTGCTTTGGGCCTCAGCTTTAGGTAGTACTGAGCAATGCACAGCAAGCTGAGGAAACAGTCCAGAGGTTCCATTTTGGAAGCTCCCAACTGGAGGTGGATTGGTGGAAGGGAGAAACCCTCCCTCCTGGAGCTTCTCCAGCACACAGCAAGTGCAAGGAGCCCATACACCCAACCCACACACCAAAGCCACTAAAACCCCCCAGCTGACAAGCAGCCCTCCCCTGCAGTCACAGTGTTTCGCAGGGCGCTTTTATTCCTCTGCACGCGTTCGCCTTGTTTATTCCTGCCGTGCGTTGATACAACAGGTCATACTTCTGGAAGAGGCTGCCAAAGATAATATACATCCTGTCATAGTAACAAGATCATCAGAAGGAAAACGGAGGAGATAATAAACCGGCAGGAAAGCTGAAGAGTGAGAAACAAAAGAGGAACAGAGAAGAAGTGACAATGTTATCTTTGTTTAATGCTCCTCTGAGTCACCATTAGTTATTTAAGATATTCATCTGCTAGCTCCCAGCCCTGTCAAATTAAGAGATCCAAGGGGTGGTGGGGCTTTTTTCCAGTGCCAAGCAAGTTGCTCTGGTCTAAAGGAGGAGGAGGTTTCCATGAATGATGGATTGGTTTTCCTGCCGCTCACTTTGGAGGCTGGGAGGAGGCGGATTGCTGGTGCACAGGGCCATATGGCAGCACATGGGCTTTCTTCTGGGCATGGGTGGCTGCGTGTTGGCTGGTCCATTATGAGAGAATGGTCAGGAGAAGGAGGACAGCTACAGCCCATGCCATGGCTGGAAGCCATGTGCTGCATGGATGGGGCACCTGCCCTGTGCAGAGAGATGCTCAAATGGGAGGAAATAGCCCCGAATCAGCTGCTGCTGTTGTCCAAGGAGGATGAGTGTAGGTCCATCACTGAGTAACCACATGAGTCCAGGAGGGATTGGGCAGTGGAAGCAGAGTGGGTGAGCAAGATGCTTTTAGAGGGCACCAACCTTCACCCCTGCAGGTGCCTGCACATATCTGGACACCCTTGAAACATCTTCAGCTCCAGCCCCAGGACAGATCTTGGGCACAGCTGGGGAGCCCTGGAGCTGTCCTGCAGCCAGACCAGAGCACGTGGGCATCCCCGTGTGCAGGTGTATCTGCAAAGCCCTCCCCGTGCCTCGTGCTCCCGTTAATTAACCAGGAGAGCAGCCAGAACATGAACCTAACAGACGGGCTCACAACAGTCAGCACAGCCTTTCCCTGAGGGCTCTGCTGGAAAGAAAAAAAGAGACAACTGGCAGGGGGAAGTGGTGAGCGGAGAAGGGAACACAGCACGGATAGGAAAAAGTTTTTTCCAATGAAGGCAGTGAGGCACTGCACAGGTGCCCAGAGAGGGGTGGTGCCCATCCCTGCAGTCCCCCAGGGTCAACCTGGAGGGCTCTGAGCACTGATGGAGCTGTGGGTGTCCCTGTGCATTGCAAGCAGCAGGACCAGATGGTTTTGGGGGTCCCTTCCAACTCAAACTGTTCTGTGATTCTGTGGGATGCCCTTGGCTCCTGTCCCTGGGCAGAGGTGGGGAGGGTTCAGCCCTGCAGTGGGGCAGCTCTGGGCAGGCCCAGGAGCAGCACAGTCTGCAGAACCCCCTGAGGAAGCCCGCAGACCAGTGAGGCATGGGATTGAATAACTTAATGAGCTGAGGCAGGTGGATGGAAGTCGTCATCATCTTGCTGGGAAAAAAAATAAAATAAAAGATGTTGCTAGAACTGAGGATTTATGACAGGGTTAAAGGTCCATGCTCTGTTCTGGACCAGGCTGAAATTTCTGCAGGTCTCTTGTCCCCGCACAGCAGCACATCCACTGCCAGCAGGAGGGAGCAGGGTAGGAATTATCACACTCGTGTAATTAGCAGCGCCACAGCCGGGAGGGCTGCGGACACTGATAGCATCACAAAACCATTAAACAGCAAATTTTAGCACTGTCAGGGGTTTGCTGTCAAAGCCAAAAAGAGGATCAGATGGGGAACTTTCCATACAGCCCAACTGTCAGTGTCAGATCTGGGCCCCCTGGAGCTCCTTTTGCTGTACAAGTGCTGCATGAGGCCCAAACCAAACCCAGCAGAAGCTCACCAGCCCATTCCTCAAAACCTCTGGTTTTCCACCAAACCACGGCCACCAAGCAGCACCTCTTTTAGGGTGGAGAAAGAGAGGGTTTTATCTTTGGGAAAGATGTAGGGGACCCTGCTCCTGTTGCACAGCAAAGCCCCACCCTTGTATATGGCAAAGAGAGCCCAACGTGAGCATTTGCGTTGCCCTCTGCTTTTATTTTATGAGTTCATTTTATTTTGCATGTTTATTTTCGAGGGGATTACCAATAAATTTAATTTCAATACTGTTAATCCCCATCTATATTTACTGAGGGCAATTAGCTGGCATTTAAATTAAATACACACAATAGAGAGCTGAATATACAGTTTATATAGTATAATTAGATATACACACACACATAAATAGATGCATAACTCTGTCTGCGGCGTGTACTGGTGAGGAAGGGCCGGAGTAATGTGCCGTGACAATATTTATCTCGTACCATATTTATACTTGGAGAGCTGGAGCGGCACCGCGGGCGCTGCGAGGAAGGCAGCGCTGTTGTGCGGTCTGGGGAGTCCAAGGGGCTTGGGGCTCCAAGGAGGTGGCAGCAAGGGAAGGAGGAGTGGAGCAGAGGGTGGTGGGAGGGTGATTTCCTTCTCATACTTCCCCAGAAAAGGCTCTGCTGTCAGATTTCTATCCCCAGAAAAGTGTGACCCTGTGGGGAACTTCACACCTCTTCCAAAGCGGTTGTCTGGACATGGCAAAGCCTTGCGCTTCACCAACTTGCAAAAACAAGCGTGCTTTCCAAGGCATGCAAATGCCTTCACTCCATGGCTTGCTCCAGCAGTTTATCACTAACAGTAATAAAACCTGACACTGCCACTTTCCCAGTTTAACCTATCCAGCAGTCATTTCCCCTCCCGGTGGAACTGCAGAGCGGTAGGAGCTGCCCATGTGCGTGCCCTCGGCTCCAACACCTCCAATCCCACGGGAGTGAGCTGCCACGCGGACCCAGTGCTGAACCAGTCACAAGCCTGAGCCCTTGGGCTTCTCCAAAGTGCAGGACCAGCGGAAAACTTGGAGCCCAGTCCTGCTCTGCAGGGGGAAGTAAGCCAGGCAACGGCATAATTAAACCTTCTCCTTACTTAAAGTACTGTTCAGGGAATTTGATTCCCAACCGCTATTTATGGCTATTGATTTCTGCACTTCTTATTACCGTGGTAAGTGACCTGTAACCAGAGCGGCAACTGGCGGGTTTATCAATCTCCTTCGGATAATTAGTAACGCAGGAAGTTGGAGAAGGAAATAAATGCTGTGGTTGTGAAAAGTTTGCTTACAGAGGAGCGATGCGGAGCTGCTGTCCGTTGTGCCCAGCCTGGAGCCTTGGGTGCAGGTCATGGAATCACAGAACCATTCCGGCTGGAAAAGAGCTCTCAGATCCCTGATCCAACTGCAACCCACCCCACCGTGCCCACTGACCACGGCCCTCAGTGCCACGTCCCCGTGGCTCTAGAACACTTCCAGGGATGGGGACTCCCCCCAACTCCCTGGACAGCCTGTGCCACTGCAACAGTTGATGCCAGCTCTGCCTGGCAGAGGTCTCCCTGCTGCATGGGAGCCCACCCTTGGAGCAGGGACATCTCCCCTCATGCCCTGGCACGCAGGTTGGCACAAGTATCCCATCCCCTCCAGCTGCCAGAGGTGGCTTTGGGGCAGCTCCATGGGTTCTTTCCCCATACCCTGAGCTGCGGGCCTCGTGCTGGCAGAGCTTTATTCCCACACCAGCTCCTTTCCTCACGAAGCAAGGGCCGGTGCACTCAGAACCAGAGCCCCCGGGGTAATTATCTTTTTGGCCTCTTTCCTATTGAAACTCTGCCTGCAATTAACTCCTGGCGGAGGAGCCAGGCGGATCGCGCTCCTCGCTCAGAGCCGTGTGGGTTATCTGTGGGTGGGGTAGAACACAGTGCCCCTGGGCTCCCCTGCTCTGGGCTGGAATGTGGAGGCAAAGGTCTTTGGAGGGCACTGCGGGTGGCTGGCAATGGAGAGAGAAAATGAGAGTGAAGCCTCCGGGCTAGGACAAGGCCTTACCCCCAAATCATCGCTTTCGTGCTCCTGGCTGACCTCTTTCCCATGCAAATGGCTTTTCAGTGGAAGGCTAATTCATTCTCACAGCTAAAAATGATCATTGCTGTGAGAAAGTGTTCTGGGCGTGAATCCTTTTTGCAGCAAATAGCAGCATTAGCAGGTTCATTTTCTCCCGGCAATGCTATCAAAATCTCTTTAAGCTGCTTGCAGAGCATACCGCAGATGCACTAAACCAAGGCTGCAAAATGGGTGGGAGATGCGACTGCAGCCCCATGCCTGGTGGCTGCACCAGTCCCTGTTCCCTCCTGAGATGCCCCAGAGCATGGCCTAGAGAGGGCTCTGTTTCCAAAGAAGTACATTTCAAGGGAAGGTTGGATGGGAAGGGCAGCTCAGAGCGCTTTGCTGCAGATAGGCCTTGTTGCCCCAGCAGCAGCTTTGCCCATGATCAGTGTCTGCGCTCCCAGCCCCGGGCGAGGGGCTGCTCTGCAGAGGACGTGCAGGGAAGCTGCTGGGGAACGGAGCGATTTCCTGCCCATGGCAGCTCTGTCCTCAGTCATCTCAAATTGTTGTGATTTCTGGACACTGAGGTTTGTCCGCGTTCACCAATCCCTGTGACTTCCCCTACCCCCAGGCAGACGAGCCTTCGGCTGCTCTGCCTCGACCATGTTTCCCATTCCCATGTCTCCCAAGCGCTGGGTGGAGACCAAGTGTCAGTTTTCCCAGAAATTGGAGGAATAAGTATTTTAAACCCTTGAAATCATGGGGACAACCATTGCCCAAAGTGGGGAGGCACCGTCAGCTGCTGAGCCTGTGCTTTATCCATCAGGCATCGCAGCACCAGTGCTGGAACGCAGCCTTGTGGGTGTGGTGCTCCAGCTCAGCTACAGGTCTGCATACAGGAGCCATGCTGGAGCCATGGTTTGGGACCGGTTCCAGCTGCTCATAGGACTTCTCCCCAAAAGGAGGCATCTTTCCAGGGACTTGGTGACTCTCCACAATGCCATAAACCCAGCTCTTGAGGACGGCACAGCAGAGGCTTCTCCTGGCCCTGGGAGCAGCGTGGAGGTGCAGAGGTTTGAAGCAGGAGGGGCCGAGCAGCACCTCTCTCTCTCAGCAGCATGAGGTTGTGGATGCACAAAGCCCGGGGACGTGCTGGATGCAGCAGCTGGCTCTGAGCAAATGCTCTCCAAGGGTCACCAGTGATGCTCCCTTAGCGAAGAAAGCCCACACGCTTTCCCCATGACAACCTGTTACATGCGCCAAAGGAAAACAGTATTGCTCTTTTTTTGTTGTTGTTTTGCTGTTTGTGTTGAGGCTGAGCTGCCTCTTGCATCCAGTGAAGCTGCTGCTTCTGCCTCGTAAATCCAAACCGTAGCTTTGGGGGGATGTGGGTCAGTCCCTGTGGGTTTTACTGACCCTGTGGCGCTCTGCCAGTGTGCATGGGTCGAGCTGGGGCTGAACAGCAATGGGGAGAGGACACCAATAGTGCTCTTCCTCCTCTTCATCCTCCTGCTCCCCTTCCTCCACCTCTTCCTCCTCCTGCTTTTCCTCCTCTGATGTCTGATCGGAGGGGTGCAAACCTGGAGCGGAGTGACACGGCAGTTTTACAGGCATGGAGAAACGGGGCAAAAGGAGATGGAGATCCCATATCTGGAAAGGGATGGCACTTGTAGATCCCATAGTGCGCTCTGGAGATGCTGCAGCCTGTCTGACCGTGGCGATGTCTGCCTTCATCCTTCTCTTCCTCTCTGTCCTCCTTAGGATCCAGCTCCAAGCTTGGCTCCAGGGGCAGAGGGCATATGTTGTTGCCATGAGTTCTAGGGGAAATGTGGCTTCCCAGCAAGCCAAGGGTGGGATTGAGCTGAAGACCTATCCTGATCCATCGCACGCTCCTTAACCTACCTTGGGCAAGCTGCTCACACTCTCTTAGCAGCAAAGTAGCATTAACATTACTGTCCTACTTTGCAGTGATGTTTTGAAGACAAATTTGTGTTTCCCTGGAGAGAAAAACCTGTTCACCAACCAAAGCAGGGCTTAGCCACCCGGTCTGTAAATGGCGTGCTAAGGAGCCTGAATCTGCAGCCTCCTGGGAGCAGCCTGCTTTTTTTTTTCTCCTTTTTTCCCCACAGAGGAAAAACTATCAAGATAAATTCATGGATATGAAATCAAAAGATCTCCGGTAACCTCTTTGACTATTAAAGTAAAATAACTCTAATAATGAGCACTGCAGTTCCACTCATCTCTGAAGATAAAAAAAGTCAGGCCAATTTCTTTTTTGCTTGACAGCAGATAAGAGCCTGACCCAGATTGGCAGCGCTCCGCTTCCTGCACAGCTTTGATTTTCTTGGGGGAGCTCAGTCCTGGCTGCTGGAGCCGAGTCCTCGTGGTTGGGTTTGGGTGGGCATCCCTCTGTTTTAGAGCACCACAGCTGGCAATTACTTAATGGGAATCACAGAATTATTAAGGTTGGAAAAGACCTCTAAGATCATCTAGTCCCACCGTCCGTCCGTCACCAGTATTGCCCACTAAGCCATGTCCCTCAGTGCCACATCTACCCTTCCCTCAAACACCTCCAGGGATGGTGACCCCCTGACACAGCATCACCGCTCTTCTGGAGAAGAAATTCTTCCTAATATCCAACCTGAAAAAAAAAAAAAAACCACAGAAAAAATCCCAGCTCCAAGTTGTGAGCCCTTGGGAATGACAGCCCAAGGTGCAGAGAAGCAGCGAATAAGTGCTGGGGAGAGGACGGCGTTCACGTGTTGACACAACGCCTGCATGCTAATTGTGGTTGGAAGTAATTCCTGCCCAGCCCTGTAGTTCTGTATTAGAAAAAGTTTCTTTTGTCACTTTCTCCCTATTTTTTTTTTTTTTTTGCATCACTTTGAAGCCGCGAGTTAGGTGGAACAGGCGAAAATAATGTGATCTGATTGAAGAATGAATAAAGATTAATGAATTTTTGCCAACGTAAAGGATTACATGGTAATTGCTTTAATAATATAAAATTGTTTTCTTCTGCAAACCATGATTAATGATACCAACTGAGCATTTGAATCATGCGCCTTGTTATTATAAGTTCTGTGATTAAATAAGTAATATCATAGTTTACTCTCAATTCTCCTATAGGCAGCGGGCATCAAATTGGTCAGGGCAGGAGGGCTGAGCACACCTACAGTTCTATACACCCAAACTCCGTCATTTCTTGACTTCCCAGCTCACAGCCAAGGAGGGAAAGAAGGGAAAAGGGCATATTGCATATTTTGGGGTGAAACAGCCCCGTTTTGAGAGCATTTCATGCTCGTGAGCCCACCAGTCGTGCCCTGTTTTTGGCGACCGTGTCGACAACTCCAAACTATTATTTGTCTCTCTGGAGACAGAGATAGATAAGCCCTGACCCCCCTTTGGAGGATGGTAATGAAGCGTTTAATCACTCGGTGTTTCTTTTGCTTTGGCTTCTTTTTATTTCAGTTTGCAGGAATCAGAGAAACACTCGAGCATGGCAAAAAGGGGCGGTTATTGAACGTGTCTGTTATTTGCCCCCTTGATGGGGAATTAATTGCCTTTTGATTAATGAGCCCTTCAGAGCCACATTGGAGCTGGGGCTGAGGGGAAGGAGGGAAGGAGGGGGCATATCGCTCGCCCCATGGGATCTGCCATGTGCTGGGGGGTGAAGGAGCCAAATTCCAGTGGTGCCATGGGGCAGTGCGGTGCTGGGAAGGCAGGGAGCAGGCAGGGAGTTGGGACGTGGCAGCAGAGAGAGAAATTCATGCAGCAGTTTAATTTTATGAGTGCTTTCACGCCCCTTGAATGGAGAAGGGGAAAATGATTTAATTAAAAATATATTTACTTTTAATGCAACCATCAATATTTCCATCCGTGCTGATTGTTAAGAGCGTTTGTGTGTTTGCATGTTTAAACACTTCCAAGCTCTGCTTCTCGTTCACTCCTCCACCAGCAGCACCTTGTGCACGCTCCTTCATGGCCCTGTGCACGCCCAGCCATGCCTTTGGGCTTGGGCACTTTCAGGCCATTTCCCCAAAGAGCAGCAGCAGCAGCATCCCAGCCTCCAGCCACAGCTCTGCCAGCAGCTGGCTGCAGGGCCCATTCTCTTTCCCCTAAAATCAGTGCATTTTTCAGGACATGGCCCTGCTCGGTTTCTCCTGACACAGCACGGCCCCGGGTCCCCTGCACCCCAGTCTGCAGCCCCGCTTTGCTGTGGGTCAGTGTGGGGTGTCTGCAGAATGGGGCTGGAGCTCACCTGGGTCTGCTGCCCCACAGTGCTGTGATGCTTCATTCAGGTGCAGGGGCAGCATGAGCGTCCCCAAATACTGGCGCCGGGAGCTGCCCCTGCCGCTGTTTCCTAGAGAATTCGGTCAATTGAAAATGGCAGGATTCAGGGATTTTGACAACAACATGCCAAGAGCTGTACCGCAAAGCTCCTTCTGATTTGTATTCCTTCCCAGCATCAAAATGCTTCCCAGTTACCATTTGCCTTTCTTGTTTCTGCACTCCACGGCTGGATTTACACAATCTCTCCTCAATAACCTTTAAATCCTGTTGCCGGGCGCTGCCTGTGGATGGATCTGGCTCTGCCACCTGGGTCCCCCTGCCCCTGTGCCACACCACGGCTGGGCTGAGCACCCAGGACAGGGCTTTGCATGATGTGTATTCATAGGAAGGTGAACTGGGGAGACGAAAAGTTTGGCTTCGGAGTGACGCAAACAGCCTTCATCATTTTGATCTTGATGCTCAACCACTGCACCGCTAAAAATGGTGATGCTCGGTTATCATCGCTCCCTCCACTCATCACTCCCTATTTCTAGGACTTGGAGTGCATGTTGGGTTGGGGTCATTTTGTGTTTATTTTCTGTTTTTCCAATACTGCAAGGCCACCAGGAACACCTCCTCCTCCCCAAGCAGCCATCCCAGCTCTGAGCTCCCATCCCCGCAGCTCTGCCTCTCAGCAATGCAGCTCACGGCTTCGCTTCCACTCTCATATTTCAAGTGGAAAATTCGGTGAAAACAAAAAATTAGCAGGACATTCTTAGCCGAGTGGCAACAAGCGGTACAATCTATTAGCAACAGCCTTTGTTGTGCATGCACAGTTATTGCTGTGCGTGTTTACGGCGGGGCTGCTGAGGGATAGAGCCGTCAGCAGAGCTGAGAGGCTGTGAATCTTCTTCTCCTGGCAGCTCTGTGGTCGCAGCCCCATCGCTCCGCGTCGCCCCGAAGGAGGAGGCAGCTCCGAGCCTGCAGCCTCTGCTGAGACACAAATGCAATTTGCTGATTTTCTGAAAATGGTGTTGAAACTATATTAATCCCTGGCTCTACAGGAAAGATCAAAAGCGCCAGGCTGGCGGTGTCAGGCACGGAATGAAGTGATGTTTTGCTGGAAGAACAAAGCAAAGCGGAAACCTCCTGGCAGAAGTAACTGTGTATTTAAACCAAAACCAATGGCAGCGCAAATTGCCTTTGCTGGACCCAAACCCTTGAACACAAATGAGGACAGAAGGCCCCAGAGAGCTTCAGTGCTTCATCCCCTGTCCGAAGAAAGCTCTTCCTGAGCCATCTCTAAGCCAGCACTGCCGTCAGCCCTTCACCGTTATTGCCAGTCTGTTCCACTTCGCATCAGATGCAGCCCTGGATCTTTTTCTGCCGAGCTGCTGCCCAGCCCGTTGCGGCCCATCTGGTGTTTGTGCGAGCGGCTCGCTGCCGAGCCTCCCTGAATTTCAGCGGGTTTATGGGATTACTCAGGCCTTTCCTCCAGTTTCCCGTCACTGGGTCTCAAATCTGTTCTGAATTCGGTTTTGTGCCCTCCCGAGCGCCAATAGCCCTTCCTGAGGTGAGCCCTCTGCAGATCTAATAAACATCCAATAAACATCTCCCCTCGTCCATCACCCAGGAGGTTAATCGGAATATCAAATTGACCGGATCAAGAGGGAGCCCTGGCAGATATGCTCCTCCCTGCTGGCAGTGCACCATTGATAATCCCTCTCCAGGTACAGCCTGATTGCAATATGGAGCTGCTTCCCCGCACGCTGATGAGAATGTCATGGCAGACAGCTTGAAAAGCCTTCCTGAAGTAAAGACAGATGACAGCCTCTGCTTCTTCCTCTGGCACCAGCCCTGCCACCCTGTCGTTGGAGAAAATTAGATTGGTTTGACCCAATTTGGGCTTTACGAATTCATGTTGGCTATTACTCATTTTTCTGAGTTCTTCCAGGTGCTCGCGTAGGCTTTGTTTGCTCTCAGTGTGCTCCTCAAAATTTGAGGTAAACTAATTTGCCGCCTTCTACTTTTACAAAAGCAGGTGTTGTGTTTGCCCCATCCTACGTGTTTGCATAATCGTGTATCCAAGCATTGCTCATTGGCCCTGAAATGGCACGATGGATCCGGGAGCATCCGGGGATGGAGCTGGCAATGGGCAGACCCTTCAGAAGCATACTCCTTGGTTACAGGTGCTGGGATTCCTCTGTCCTTCTTGTGTGTGTCACTCATCTGTGTTAATTGTGTCAGACGCCAACTCACAGATGATCTGCTTAGTAAAGGCAGAACTGAGAGAGGCTTTCGCAGCACAGTCTGTCAATAGCTCTCCCTCTTCAGCCACTGACATTTTCAGAGGGGATGGTTGTTTTTTTCTGAAATTCAAGCTGACTTTTTTCCTCTGTTTTAAAATGTAAATCAATTTCTTCTAAGAAAAAAAAAAAGAGAGAAACATTTTAATAACGAGGCTGTAAAGGTTGAAAGTAATGCTTTGAAATAACTGAAGGAAGATGCTTCTTGTTACTTGAGCTCAATTCTTTTTGGAATAACCATTAACAGTTGGACCAGAGATGGTGGGAGATGACTCAAACCCTCAGATTCCATAATTTTGTTTCTCAGCAATCTAGAAACACCGAACTTGCCCTGCCACGTGCTGGCTCAGCCAGAGCACCTGGTACTGCTGCAGCTATTTCCCTGCAAGATTTCTCTGGGCCAGGAAACACCGGATTCTCACACAACTCCATCTGTATCTGCAGCAATCAATGCTGCCAGCCTGAATCCACAATGGGGAAAATTGGACGGGTATTGAGCAGAAATGTGTCTTGTCCCACGCACAGCATCTGAAAGCTTGTTTTAAATGCAAATAGGATGGGGAAGACTATGGAAATTCAATAGCGAATGTTCTGTAAGTTTCTTTCCATACAGCACGGATCATTAGGTAGAGCTTGAGCTGCCCAGAGACCTCTGGCACGAAGCAGAAATGTGGAATTAGATCTTTCTGTTTCACTCAAGTCAAAGTCCTCTCCATCGTGTGCGATGATGACGAACCCACCTACTCAGCTCCTTAAAGAAGGGGGATTTCCTTTCCCCCAGCCCCGTCATTCCAGGAACTCCTTGTTCTGGTGAAAACCTTCTCCCAGTTTCCAGCATGAATTGATTTGTGGCCGAGCTGCTCTTATGCAAACATTGTCCTTTAACTTAAGTAGCTCTTCCCTCCTTGTGTCTGGGTGATGGATGGAGAGCAGTGTTTGCCATTTCAGCTGTCTCCCACAACAGCTGCTGCTTCCAGAGGGAGAAGGATGGCGAGTATTTGTACGAACAGCTTTCTCCAAACAGCAATTGTTTCCAAGAAGTAACGATCAACTTCTTAAATTCAACACTTAAGTGCTTTTCATGGATTTGAAATTTCAGTTGGGAAACTGAGGCAGAGGGTTCATCACAAAGATAACAATTACTTTTTTCCAGAAGTGGATTGCGACCTTGTTTTGCTGCCTCGTGTTTTTCCCCTTAAATCCTGTCCTCTGCACTGCCTGGGATCTGCTCCTTCATCCCTCCACACACCTCACCTAAATCCTGCCATTTAAAATTAATATGATATTGATTAGGAGGGCTTGGAAGGACGGCAGAACATTGGCATTCTGCCGGCCTTCTCCATTTAGGCCCCAAAGTTGGGTGGCTGGAGCAGCAGGCCTGGTTGCCATAGCAACCAGCACGGCTGTCCTCTCAGTGAGGAGCAGTAGGCCGCAGGGCCTTGGTGCCAAGCAGTGTTACCAGGCCTGCGAAAGCCATCCGGGATCCCCTTACCCCATGGGTAGCAGGGCCTGGCCACAGAACTGGGCATGAGCAACATCTCCAGAAATGTCCGTTGTGTCATCTTGGGCCAGGCGCTACCTGGGAAGCTCTCGTGTCCTCCTGGAGAAGAGCAGCGGACCAATCGAGATGTCCTCTGGGGCAACCTGGGGTTTTGTGACATCTCAGGTGGCAGTACAGAATCATGAACTCATAGAATCATTGGGTTGGAAAGGACCTTACAGCCCGTCCTGTCCCAGCCCCTGCTGTGGGCTGGGTGCTCCCTGCCACATCAGACTGCCCAGAGCCCCATCCATGGCCTTGAACATCTCCATTAGATACCCTGCAGTGGGGCTAGGCCCATTTGTTGGCTTTTCCTACTGCATCCCAAGGCAAGAATCTGTACAAATAGCATTTCTGTCTCTGAGCATCCCATGCACCCCAAAACCTGAGCTTCAATCTCCTTTTACACCACGGAACGTACAGAGCATGTGAGGAGGAGAAGGTGGTGTGGGTCCTGTGTAAGACAGACTGCCTTTGTCCCCAGGTTGCTCCAGATTGTCTGTAATTATGCCGAGGGATGCATGCCACGATAATTGTTGATTATTTGCAGCTCCTGTGGGACTGCTTCCTTGGGAAAGAAAGGCAAGGAGCCCACACGTAGCAGAGACAAGAAATTGAGATCAGCAACATATTTCTGGAACAGACTCAAGCACTGAATAAATACATGAATAAATTAAATAAATAAAAGGTAGGGGGGAAGGAGCGAGATGGCCTTGCTGTGTCAAGATAACTGTACCTTGTCCCCTTGCTCTGCAAACTCTGTTGAGCAGATTTATTAGTTTTAATTAACAGGAGGGGGAAAAAAAAGGAACTGGGAATACATCCAAATTCCAACTCAGAAAATCACTGCTCCTTCCTCAAGATTGAGAGAGAAAGAGGGTGAATGACCAGAATAATAATCAGAGAGGAGATCTGGGTGCCAAGAAAGCCGTTTCTCCGCCCAGCCTTTGCACTGGCTCCTAGTATCAGGACAAACTTGCTTAGAGCTGAATGGGAAATCCCAGCAGTGCTGTAATTTAGGGCTCGTGCCTGCGTGAAGTTCAGAGTGGGTCAGGTGCAACCTATCAGCACCTTTCATTCAATAGAAATGTGGAGCTGGGCTTACATTTATGTCAGTGTATAAAGTAGTGTTTTCTATAGTGATTTTCTTCATTACCAGTCCTCCTGCCCACAGATGATCAGTCTGGGGTCAGACTGGCTCCCCAGGGACTGACCAACAAGATGGTTGGCATCTGTGGGGATAAGTGAGGTCCTGGACAGCTCATTGTCTTGCAGGGGTCAGCCGTAGCTGGAGGCCACTCTGTCTCTGGCCACGGTGTCCCCATGATGCCCAGGGGCATGTCCCCATGTTGCCCTGTGTCCATACTATATCAAGCCTGCTACCCATGTTGTGCACTCAGGGATGCTGTTAGAAAGATATTTAAATGGGTTGTTGCTTAGGTGCAGTAGCAGAAGAGTTTAAAAAATAATACAATGTCAACTTTCAGCCCAGAAAATGGCAATTCAAACCATCCAAGAGAAATTGGTGCTTCCTTTTATTTGTTTATTTATTTATTTTTTCTTGTTGGCATCAAGTTGATGTTTCCTGCCAAGGATTTGATGAGGATGAAATGCATTTTCTCCCTGTTGGAAGGCTGGATGAGGATCCCTGCTCTGGGAGCATCTCCCTGCCTCCCATGCCCAGGGCAGAGCCCCAGCAGCTGCTTACTCTGGGACCCGCCAAGCTCAGCCTTGTTAGCCCGGCATGTGCATCAGCTCATTAGCCTTGATGAGTAACCAATAGCTAAGCTGCCCCTGGGCTTCTCTCTGCAGATGATGTTGTTTTGCAGCACAGTAGGTGCAGACACTTGCCTCTTGCCTGGCGGAGGAGTGACTTTTACAGCCTTGGCCCCATCCGCTTGTCCATTTGGTGGGGCTGAACTTGCCTGTGCGAAGGACCTAAAGGTCCTGAGCCAGGGAGCTGCTGGACAGCCACAAAGTATAAATTGGGAAGGAAAGTGGGCTTTGTTTTTTCTACCACACTGAAGTTTTTCCCTTTCAAATTTTCTTTCAGCCCAGTAGAAACCATTTAGGATGAAGAGCGGGAATGAATGAAGTTGGATGTGGCTGATGTCATCTCCAGGGTTCGGAGGGACTTGGACCACAGATTGTGCCGCAGTTCTGTCTCTGACCTTTACAGATGTTCATTAAAAGAGTTTCATGAGAAAACACAGCATCACTCTCCAGGAACAGCAGCTAGAACATTTTATCTTTGACTTTTGCAACTTCAACAAGTCCCTCGGGGAAGCGCACAAGCAAGTTTTATTAAAAATAAAAAACCCTCCTGGAGACGACTAACGCTTTGTCTTCCAGATTTAACAGGAGCTGCTGGAGATAGCAAAGACACTTCAGAAAGGCTCTCAGGGCAGAACAGGGCATAAATAAACAGCTCGAATAAAGGCTGGAGGGACCCAGCACAGTGATGGATGCACAGTGGCCCTAAGGCCACAGCTGGGTTGGATCTATCTTGTGATCAAAATGCCGGGAACAACAAGAGGTCTGGGGAGAATACGGCGTGATGTAGCATTGCTGTGAACACCAGCCCCATAGCCCCACAGGAGAAAATCCAAACTGAAAACCTTTTGTCCTCCTTGAATTGTCTTGTGCCTATTAAAAGTCAAAGCCTGCTACTTACCACCTTTTTCTTCTTTTTTTTTTTTTTTCAGTTAGAAAAGCCAGTAGAACTGAATCTGGACTGTGATTTTTGAGAACTTTGTCACAAGCCAATTATCTCCAAGATTTCATCCCATCTGTGCTTGAAATCTACCCAGGTGTGGCAAAGTTTCAGGGTGGAAAGGTGACAAAGAGACACAGAGAAGGTGTGATTTTACAGCCTCATTTCCTCAGGAAACCAGTCCAACAAGGGCTATTAGATGAGTTCAGATCTTGGGTCTGATGGCATATGTTCAGATTACTTCATCAGAGGCCTATTTGAAACATTTCCATCGATGCTTCTGGCAGAGAATTGGTCTTTTTTTAAACTAAACTGTGTTGTTTTTTCCCACTTGAGAAATGTTGTCACTGTTATAAAAAAAAAAAAAGCCATACCCAAAAAACAGACCAACAACAAATGTTGAACAAATAGAGATGTTTTCACTTTGGAATGAAAATTCAAAATAGATCTGTTGAAAATGGAAATATTTTCACACTGACAGCACGACTTGCAGCTTTTGCTTACTTCAGTTGCCAATTATATGGCTGGTCCACTGGCAAAATGTTTCTCAGGTTGCTTTGGTCTGAAGCTCAAAATTGCAGCTAACCATATCCATAACCATGACCGTGACCATGACCATGACCATGACCATGACCATGACCATGACCATGACCATGATGACTATGACCATGACCAGCCACCAATCACTGGCACTGGGCTCTCTCCATGGGTGATATCCGTATTTTGTCACTGCGTGAAACGTTTGCTTGCATTGAGCACTTTTTGGAGACCAAATTTACCCTTCTTTTCCAAGAAGTGATCTATTGCCTGCACTGGGGACCATCATAGGAGCCAAGGAGGAGCCACCACCCAGCCTGATGTCCAGCTCTTTGAAAGTCATGGTGGTCCTGAGCTGCTCCGGGGACACAGGAGGGAAAAGTGCTGATGTGTGTGACACCTCTGTTGTGACACACCCTGGCTTATGAGGAACAGAACTCCCGCGTCCTGTTTTGGGGTCACCAGCCAGATGCTCCTCACTGGTGCGTTTTTGGGGAGCGGGTGAAGGGCAGACCCCTGCTCTGCTGAGAGCCAGCAGCAAGCTGAAGTGTTTACACACAAACATCCTGGCATGAGGCCACCTCCACTAGGGATAAAAAAAAAAAAAAAAAGCAGAAAGAACATGAAAAATTAATAGGGTTTTAGACTATTACATTTTCCAGGGCTTTCTGGATTGTGGCTTTCAATCCTCAATCAATCACATTTCAATTGGACTGATTAATTTTCCAAAATCCCTCTTGGCTGGCTTGGACGTGTGCTCGGCTCCTGCCTTGGGGAGCAGAGCCAAGCGGGGCAGCTTCCCCTCTTCCTGCTTTCTGCTGCCCTGCAGAACACAGCCCGGGGTGTTCCCATCCCACTGCAGTGTGCCTGGCTTTGGCCATGTCCTGGGGTGCTGGAGAGCAGAGCACGCGTTGTGCTAACGAGGCACTTTGCCCATCCGGCTAGAGAGCAGCTCTGCCGCGGATTGTCTTTTGCTTTTTATTGCCCAGCGGGAGGAGCACAGGGAAGGTCTTTATGTGATTTTAGAGGAAGACAAAATGCCTTAATAGCAGCCGGCGCTGCCTCTCTGGGACCCAGGGGACCCTGCAGCAGCCCGTAATAATCATCGTAAATAAAAGGGGCTGTAGCTAGTGTGCAGCATGGGCTGTTAAAACAAGCCCTAGGGTGGAAGGGATGTCTTAAAAACAGACTTTAGAGAATGTTTCTCTCCGTTTGTCTCCTCATTGCCCCTCTAATTCTCTTTCTCTGCATGGCAGAGCAGTGGAAGGCTGGCACAGCTCTCCCTTCTCCGTGCCCCGATTAGCTTGACAAGTGCACACATATATCTTTATCTTCACTCTTCTGCTCGTGTGGCCTCGGGGAGGGGACTCCCACGTGCTTAGCTCAGCTCTTGCCTGGCTTTGTGGCCTGGTAAAGCTGAGCAGAGGGAGCAGTGGGGCATCTCAGCCCTCCTCCAGCCCCAGCAGCTGGGGGACAAGTGTCAGGGGGAGGGCTCTTCGGCACCGATGATGCACAAAGTCCTTTTCCTTTCTTATGACATGTGCTCGTCTCTCTCAGGATGCTTTTCATGGCTTTGCAAGCAACAGATTGGCAGCTAAAACTGTTTTCCTCTCTTTTCCTTATTTTCCCTTTCCCTCTGCAAGTGTTTGGCAAAAAGGAGAACCTGCAATAATGGAAAAAAGAAAGTTGACTAACAGCCCTGAGCCCAAGCTGAGAAAATGCTTTGGAGCAACTGTAACTACCTTTATTTTGCACATAATTCTCCTGTTCTGTCGCATTCCCACCCTTCACAGCTTCCACACGCAGCTGTAACTCTGCTGGAGAGCTCCCGGCAGCCATGTGTGTTAAGCAATTGCTGCTCCCCCATACCAGGCAGGGCATCACCTGGTCCCAAAATGAATGGGATCACTTGCGTTATCCTTATCAGGGACCATGTCTTCCTATGTGTGGGGACAAACATCTCCCCGGGGATGCAGCTGCTTCCCAGCCATGCTGCCCGACAAGAGTTCGTCAAGCAGTTAGCATCCTTTGTAATAAAAGCTCTTCACTTCCCCTGTTGCCTCTCCTGAAAATACTCTCCCTCCCCTCCAAGGAACTTTTTGACTTTGGACAAGTGGTCTCTTTGGGTTTTGTGGGGGCTGGAGGCTGTGGTGGAACTGAGCCTTTCCCAGCCAGCTGGGAGCTGTGTCAGTAAAAGGGAAAGATGGAAGGATGGGAAGGAGGAAGTGACTAAAGCACTTAAATGAAGCATGGGTTCAGGAGGGGTCCTGCCAACACATCTGGACCTGCAGGAGCTGATGGGTGCAGCTGGGGATGGAGCAGGGTTTCTTCCTGCTTGCCTGTATTATCTCTGTAGGATTTAAGGTCCCCGTGCAACCTTCCTCCTCCTCCTTCACATGATTAATCTCCGCCTTGCCTCTTGTGTAGTGAGAACATAACTATAAGTGCAATCATACAGTTTATGGACTGTGCAGATCTGCTGGCATCAGCTAAATCTGTAAGGCACTTGAGGCACCCATGGCACTTCTTTCCCTCCTTTCCCTCTGTGTTTCCATCAGGGCAACGAGTTGCACATGCTCAGCGAGCATCAGCTTGATCCTCTCTGCTCCCAAATTCAACCCCAAAAATGGGGATGATGGCCCCAAAACACCTGTGGACTGGGGAAAAGCTGTGCTGTTTGCAGCAAGCTGGGATTTCCCTCTCCTGCAACATCTGGCAGTGTCTGATGTTAAAAAAACCAGCAGAAATCCCCAGTCCTGAGGCAGAACGAAAGTCTCCCTTGCGACTGTTTGTATTATTCACACCATGTGTTGCAATTAGAAATGGGAACCTGGTGTTTCGGCGCTACTTCATGGCCTGGTGCTCACCCCACCCTGCTTCTTCCACCCACACCAAGGAGCTCTTGCTTTTAGGGGACAGATTTCTCGGGGCTGCAGTTGTTGTCCTCCGATTTGTTTCCTGGAAGCCTGCTCCATGTCCTGCAGCCAGGCTGAAATCATCTCAATGCCGTGATAGCTCAGCTGTGTGCTGGGCTCTATGGCCTTGTTGGGGAGGGCAAAGGCAACTCCCTGCTCCTGCAGCTGAGATACACCTGGGAGTGGGCATCCAGAGCAACGAGGCTCCCAATCCTAGAATCTACCAAAAAAAATCCTCAAATAAGTGTTATTTGGGGATTACAGGTGCCTCTATCTCTTGGCTGCTGGGGAGTGCCAAGCAGAGGTGTGAATGGCCAAGTTCTGCTCGGTGCCTCTCTGGTTACCTCCAGGAGGGGCTGTGCAGTGCTCTGGGGGACAGTGACCTGGGGCAATGCAGGACCCCTGCTGCAGAACCCTCCCCATGGAGCTGGCCCCAATGAGCTCATCCCGACGCAGCTTTTGCTTGGCAGAGGTGTTTCAGAGGATGACTGCAGATGAAAAACAAGCAGAGGGGAGCCAAGGAGCGTTTGTTTGGAGAACATTTTGCAGGTTTTGTTTAGGGTCTGGTTTTAGCCTGACACTTGTTGATTGTGTTTGCACTGGAAATAAGATAAATGTGACACCTGCTCCATTTCATCTTTCTCTCCTTTTTCTTTCCCCCTCCCCTTCCCCTTCTGTTAAGATTTCACCAAAAGAGACTGGGAAAGGGAGAGAGATGCTGGATCATGTGCCTGATTGATGATTCTCTGGGGGGAAGGGAAATCATTTAACCACAATACAGAGCACTTTGGATAGAAAAGAACTTCAAATTCCATGTTTAAGCCAGGAGCAAAAGCTGGAGTAACAAACTATCTCAAGCTCGTGTCCGTGGAGTTTATCACCGCTGGCCCAGAGGGCTTTGTGCAGTTATTAAGGCAAGCAATCGAATGAATAAATACACAAACAAGCTCCCAAGTCCAAAAGCAAACAGGGAGATGATGGAGAGCCACTAATGAAGGGAGGACTCCAGGAGCAGAGGAGGCTGCATTCTGGCACGTGGCACGGTGTGATGCAAGGATGCCTCGCTGCTGCCCTGGGCTTCTTGGAGCTGGAATCTGTGGGGTCAGAGGGGTGGGCAGCCCCATGCCAGGGCTTCTCCTTTCTCTTTTTTCTTCTTTTTTGTTGTTTTTGCCTGACGCATCCCTGCCCCAGCACCCCACAGCCCCAGGGGTGCATTGCAAGGAGACAGTGGGACACTGGCCAGGGGCAATGCTGATACATGTACTGTGTTCCTCCTCTAGCTCCACAAACAACGGGTATTGCCGCCAGCAGTGCAGTGCAATATGCTTCCCCATCTTTTTACACTGTCTCTTAGCATCTGAGGAAGCAAACCCGCAATTTGCGCTTCCCTCCAAATAATCTGTAAAGGATGAGTGAAGCAAATATTGTCACAATTGTGTTAATTCTGTCAAGAGCCTACTAATGAGCTATTTCCCTGTTCAGTGGATTGTGCTCTCGCATCCTCCCGCCCTCCTCCTCATGACACCCCCAGCGCCGTGACATCAAGGGCCGGGCGCGTGCACGGCTGTGGGAAAGCAACAGCAGAAAGGGAATGGCGTGTTCAGAATAAGCTGTTTGCTTTCCACTGATTGTTGCTATTAATAAAACATTACATTAAATCAGCGCTGGAAGAATATAATTGGGATCATCCATCACATTTCTAGAGGAGAAGGGCTCCCGTTCCTCAGCCAGGCGGAGCAGCGCGGCTGTGTAGGGCTCCCTGCCTTGGACCCGTGCTCTCCCCATGGCACAGCTGCCCAGGGAGGTGGGGTAGCCCCGTCCCTGTGGGTGTTGAAGGAAAGGGTGGATGTGGCACTGAGGGTCGTGGTCAGTGGGCAGTATTGGTGGTAGGTGGGCGGTTGGGCTGGATGATCTCAGAGGTCTTTTCCAACCTTAACGATGCTGTGATTCCACCAGCAATAGGTTTCATCTGCGGATGCTTTTGGGTTTCCCACATTCCTGCTTTATTTTTCCCTTCCTTGTTACACTAGGAACAGCAAATAAATGATGCCATGTACACACATCAGACCTACGATGAGCACTAATGATTATACCGTAGAAATGGAATGATAACAGGTAAGACAGAGCTTGAGAAGAATAATGAAAATGCACGCAGAGAAATATTTTAAAAACACATCCCTAATTTCAGAGCATCAAGACATGATCGCAGCCGAAAGTATGAGCATCCATCAGAGTCCTGTCACACAGAGAGTCTGGGACTCGTTTTAGGCAATGACAAACTAAAAGAAACGCCGACGTCCTTACAATATTGATACATAACTCAGCAATCTAAGAGGAGGATATTACATTAATAGCATAAATGGATTATAATAAAAGACCACTCTGACATGTCAATACTTCTACTGAGTTGTATGAGAGGAATCAGAAATGGAAAAGGCCTTTTAATAAGGGCTGGCGTCTGCATTCCTAATTTCCCTCGCAGTGCAGCCATCCAGCAGCACCCAGCAGCACCCAGCAGCACTGCATCGTGGGAGGAAATCAGCTGTTTTGAGTCAAAAGCTCTTTTTTTTTTTCCTGTAGCTCAACTTCAACCTTGTTATTATTATTATTATGTATTGCCCAATCAGTTTGCATTGTTTCTAGCAAGCCTGCCTGCATAACACAGTTCGGGGAGAGGAAGAGCTTCTTTATGTGCAGGGCTGGAAGGTTTCCAGAAATGTTGGCTTTTGTTCCCTTTTGGGCAAAGCCTGCTCTTTCAAGTGATGGGAACTTTCTTTATGAATTGGAGATTTAGAAGTTGGGGAAAGAGGCACCAAGGGGAAATAAGAAAATGTGGCGTGGAGCTGCCGTGCTCGCTTCGAGTTTTCGGATCGCGTTGTGAAATGGATCTGACCCTGAGCTGCATCTGAGTCTCCTGGAGAGAGAGAAAGAGCTTTGAGCTGAATGGGACCAAAGGGCTTTTCCCTGTTCCTTTAATTAAAAGGGATTCCCATTTAAAATAAAATAAAACCAAACAGAGAAGCCGGAGAAAAGCCTCCTACAGAGAGGAAGAAAAAATAGAGGAATGTATTAAAAATGGGAAGCAGACAGACGGTGCTCATTTGGGGGAAGGTTCTGATGAAGCTATTTGTTTTTGCTTGTTCTCCAGCCAACCTGAGCAGGTGGGGAGAAGAGGAAGAGGAGCCACAAATGCTTCTGCTTGTCTTCTGGGCTGGGTGAGGGGTGTTCTTCTCCTTTGGAAGATATTTCAAGGCACTGAAAAGAATTCCAGGGGAGAGAACATTCAAGGAGTGAGGATTGCTGTCCCCATTCCCAATGATTGAACTCACCTTGTGGGTCCTGCCCAGTGCTGGAGATGCCCATGGGTGGGATGGGGACCACCCAGATAGGGCTGGGAAAATGTGATGTGGGGCAAGGCAGGGGCTGGAGCAGGTGGGACTAGTCTGGGTGTTGGAACCAGATGGAGGTTTCTTCCAACTCAAGCCATTCTATGATTCTATGCCTTCTTCCTTTGTGTCTTCTGAAGCAATTTAACTTAAGAAAAAGGTTTTCCCGGTGCCCGCTGATCAAATCAGTCATTGTGCCAAAGCGGTTGGATGGATCCATCAGCACAACCTCCTCATTTCTGCCCATTCCCATTCTGCTGCCCTGCGTTGCCTGGCCCGAAGTCTCCTCCTGCAGCCCCAGGACCCCTTTTGTCCTCTGCCCCTGGTGGGGATGAGACAGGGGAGGGAGCATCCAGCACTGAGCCCTGAGTTCTCCTGACACATCCAACCTCCTTTTTCCCTTTTGCTTTTTCAAGACCCATCAGTGCTGTCCATCAGAGAGCTGTTCTGTACTCAGTGCCCCAAGGAGCTCATCCAGCAGTGCTGCAAGCAAGGAGAGCCAGGGGAAGATGCTCCACCAGCATCAAGGAGAGGACTGCAGGGATTCCTCTGACCTGAAACAACCCTCTTTCAACCACTTCCCTGTGGGCCAGGGAGGCCCTGCCAGTGGGCTCTGAGCACCCTGGGCTGTGTACTGCAGCATCCTCAATGGCTGGCTTTGTACCACAGTCCTGGCTGCACAGGATGTGTGGCTTCAAAAGGTGATGAGACAAATTAACTGAGGACAAGGTGGTGAGCCCCAGAAAGAAAAGAGAGCTTCTGATTCAGGGTGTTCTTCCTCTGAAAGCCAGAGAAGTAGGGCTGGCTGCCTCCCTCCCCTTGCTGTTACGATGGGGATGAGAGGTGGATGGCTCAACCCAACCGCAGCCCCTTGCCCTGCGCTGTGCCCATATAGGGTCTGCCATGGCCCTACAAACCTCAGCACTGGGGATGCATGGTTCCAGGCTTGCTGCTCACTGACCCACACTCTGACACGGATTTCACTCCCTGTTTGAGAAACAGGAGCATAACTGATCTGAGCAACTTCAGGCACATTAGTCCAACCCCCGGAGTATACAGGGAACAAATTTGGAGGGAAGGAGTCATTAAAAACCCAGAGCTAAATAGGAAATGACACGGAATGCGGTGCAGGAGATGTCAGGCTCATCTCGCGTTAGGTGCCGGACGGAGGAAATGCTGCAGATCCCTTCTCTCCATGCTTCAGTAAGGTGGCGGATACAGTGCCTCGTGGGAAATATTAATGAGGACAGGGATTAATGGGGGAGCAGGGAGCACACGCCGAACTTGCTAAAGAGGAGCTGACAGCTCCATGCACCGAGCACAGCGGGGTCTGGCTTGCAGAAGATCAGTCCCGAGGACAATTGAGTAATTTGGTTCCTGACCTCAGCACAAATATTAGGAATGCATCAGTGACAGCGCAGGGAAGCGCCGTCAGTGCAGAGCAGGGAAGACTAATGCCTCTGATTGAGGCGCTGGTGGGATTGCTCTGCAGTCCTCGGCTCTTCTGGTCTCCTCCTGAAGGCAAATTGAACAGGGAAAGGACAGGAAAGGGCTCGGCTGTGTCCCTGGGCTGCTAAAAGGAGGCTGAGAGCATGGCGGGGGGGAGAGGGCTCCTCAGGTGAAGGGACTCTTTGCAACTCTCGGTAGAAAATGGACAGTAGTATATTTAAGCTCCAAATGAGGAGAATTGAAGTTTAGGAGTTAAGGAGAAAGGGAAAAAAGCCAAAGGGAGAGCAAACTGACGTCTCCAACCCCAGCGTTCTCTTCCTTTTATTTGGGTTGCTATTCCTGCTGAGGAATTTATACACAGGAACTCATGTTTTGCTTTTTTCTTCTTAAGAAAAGTAAACCTACCATATCCCAGTGGCTTCCTGGTGCTGTGCAAAACATAAATAGATGGAGCTTTTGATGTTGGGGAGCTCGGCAGCACTGCTTGCAGAGCTTTGAAGTGAGGGTGGGAGCAGTCGGGATGGGCGGGGGTCTGGGTGCTCCTGGCCCCTGGGCATCCAGTGCTGGGAGCAGGATGGGGACTATGAGGTCTGGGCAGGGAGATGGGGATTGTCCTGGGAATGGGGACGCGCTCCTTCTCAGGTCCTCCATCCCCATGGTATAGCTATGGTTGCTCAGTCTGCTTCCCAGACCTTCATAGTGGCAGTTCCTAATGGAAAAGATTGAATCGAGGCTCATGTACCATGCACACATGGATGCTTATGGGTATGGTTTGCATCAGGGATACAGCTGGAGACCTAACAGCAAAAAATAAGAGAGAAAATAGCTGCAGAACGGAAGGGAAGCACACTCAACCTCCAGCCCCAGGATCTCCCACTTGGCTTTGGGTCCTCTCTCCTACACCAGGGAGGGGATTTCCCATCTGGTTTCCATTCTACTGGGAGTGCCACCCTTCTCCAGCCCAGCCAGAACCAGGTCCCCTTGGCACCAGTGCTGGGGACACTGGGTCTAGAGGGGCTGTGGGACTGCTCTTAAGGAGAAGTAAGGGCTCCATGCCCATCCCAGACCATCCCTGTCCCCAAACACCATGAGCCACCAGTGGGGCCTGGCTCCCATGGGTTTACCCAACAGCAAATTTGACACTGGGACCTCTTGCAAAGTATGGCAAGACAGAGGTCTGGATGTATCCTTGCTGTGAGCAATGCTGTGTTAGGCTGTCATACATGGATGGGTAATGGCTCTTTGGGACATGCTCCAGAGCAACATTCACCACCAGCAACATAAATAAGGGAACACAAGTCCTGCGAGACTTTATTTAACCATTTAATTTATGTTAAAACACAGCATGGCCTTCTTACATTAACTAAGCATCATGGTGGCTCATCCCATCACCCACTGGCTGCTTGGAACCTGCAATGCTCAGTGCCAGCTGATCCCATCAGAGTTGGGATTTGAACCCAAACAAGAAGCCAGAGCTTCTGGCACAAATCAATATCGATGATTTGTGTTTATATCCACAGCTGTGTCCTGCAGGAAAGTCCAGAGCCGCTCACCTCCCTCTGCCTCTCTTGCAGAACATCGCTCTGAGGCCTTTCTGCTCCATGTCTTCAGCGCTGGCATTTCCAGGAAGGTTCTCCAGCAGAGCCAGTTCATGTCCCACTTTTGTTATCATCCCAAGTGGTTTCGAATGGATCACTGAAGAGCTTTTATTTTGGTTCGGTTCCAGGCTGCTGCCTGCCATCCTCCTCCACTCACTGCAGCTTCTGTAACCTTGAGGTATGAGGAGATCAAATCTCTTGCACTGGAATGAGGATGCTTTCTGAAACTGGGGATGGGCACAAAGTGTTTGCGTGGGTGCGACTGCTGGGTGAAAAGTTCTATGCAATAAAGGGGAGTGAAGCATTGGAAGCTGCCCAGGGAGGGGGTGGTGCCCATTCCTGCAGACCCCCAGGGTCAGGCTGGAGGTCTCTGAGCACTGCTGGAGCTGAGGGTGTCCCTGTGCATTGCAGGCAGTGGTACCAGATGGCCTTTGGGGACATCCAAGAGTTATGCAGGACGGAGGTCTGGATGCATCCTTGCTGTGAGTAATGCCGTGTTAGACTGGGTCACACATGGGTGGGGAATGGCTCTTTGGGGTCAATCAAACAGATGGGCAGGTGTTCCCACCTCCTCATAGGTGCTGCTGGGCAGGTGGCAGCTATTAGAGCCTGGGCATGGGGCAGGAGAGCTTAGATGGTGTGGGGGTGGTTCTGCTCCTGCTGCACAGGTAAGCAAAGGTTTGTAGGTTTCTCAGACTTAGGGTTGGCCTGGGGGCAGTTTTGCCTGGGTCCTGTGGTGGTCCATGGATGATACTGCAGGGCATCAGAGGAGGGGAGCCCTGGGAGCCAGGCAGGGTGTGCCCCAGGGGCAGCTTAATGACTTATAGCACCCGCTTCAGCCCCTGCAGCTGGGTCACAGAGGAAACCTTTAGTTTGTGAGCAATCCATCCATTTACATCAGTGGTCTGCCGCTTTCCTTCCTTTGGGTGGATGGACCCATACTCTGCATTCTTAAGCATATAGTTCTGTTGTGACTGAGTCCTACCACAATGGTTGGATATGTATTGTGTACTGTGGCATTGTTTGTGGTGAGGATAAAGGCAATAATCTTATCGCTTTCCACGTGCTAGGTCAAGTTGACTAATTGCCCCTGCAACTGAAACACCTTTTCAAATTCTGAGGTGTTATCTCAAATGAATTTTAAAACTTCAGTGTGTGAGATATGGAGAAATTAATGCCAAGAAGCAGAAACTCACCCGCGGGTGATTCCGAAGTCAGATGGACCTGAAGCTGTTGGGTGGGAGGGGGATGTGGCAGCAGCACGCACTGCAGTGCCCCGACCATCGGGGGACTGACAGCTGCTCGGCACCTTCTCTGTGGTCTCTTCTTGCAATGAAGCCCTAAAGTGATTGTAGATCATAGGAACATTATGCAAACTGCCGTTTGCATAATCATTATGCAAATCGAGATGGATAACCAGCTTTAACCAGACTCAAGATGCTTTCAAGTGCCTTTCTCAGCCGTCTCGTTCATGCACTTCAATCACTTAAAGGAAAGAAAAGAAAAAAAAACAAAAAAACCCTTACTAAAACCACTAACTTTCTTCCTCTCTTGGTTAAGCACCTCACTGGGGACGGAGGGAGAGAGGTGGCATAGGCAGGCACCGCAGTGCCCATGGGGCCTGGTGGGATCCCTGGAGGCTTTGATATCCATGCAATGATCTAGCAGGGCTCAGGGCATTATTAGCTGTGGGATTTCTCATTGCCCTGCATCACAGACCTTGCTGACCAGGTCCTGCATGCACCAAGAGTCTTTGGGCAGCTCCTAACCGAGCAGCTGCTGTGTGGTTCAGGGGTGTCAATGTATGTCCCCAAGCAAAATAGATTGGGAAGAGCATGGGTTGACCCAGATAAGGACTTTGTTCAAGTGCAGAGCCTGTGTTAGTCTTCTTTGGGAAGGTGTTGGTGTGTTACGGTGGGCATGAAGATGTCATATATAAATGTTGTTAGTGGCAGCCTGGAGATGGCTTGGCATCTCCCAGTGTGCCCAGTGTGGTGATTGGGTGCCCTGTGGGAACTGGGGGGCACCCTGAGAGCAGGACCCCAGGGATTTGGGCTTTAAAATTTGGGGAATAGGTGAAAGCACTTAAAAGCTGTCAGGTTTTGCTGGCAAATGGGGTCAGTTGCTAAGTTATCTATGAGCTGGGGGGAGATGATTCTAGAGCTGGGAGTGGAAAGAGGGTTGAACCTGAGGAACACTTTGTGCCTTGGGGAACAGATCAGCCCCACCTGAGCTGATAGTGACCCCATAGCACACAGACCCCCATAGCCCACCACAGCCTGAATATTGGTGAACCCCTCCCTACAGACTGGGGAACACAAGAATCAGGAAACCCACAGCTGCCTGAAGTGAAAGCTGTGATTGGATTGCACTGCCCAATGTGTCACTGCAGTGCTGTGGAGATGGGTTTTTGGAATCCCCAGGAGTGCACAGGTGTGGGCAGGAGGGAGAAAACTAAAAAGGGTGTTAGGGGATGTTAAAGAAGGGATGTGTTACCTAAAAATATAGGTAGCGCTTGGAAGAAATCAAAGAAACTAATGGACTATGAATGACCAGAAGGGTCAAAGACAATAAGAAAGCACTTAAATGCACGGGGGAATTTATTTCTGTGTCAAAAAAACGGCTGTGTTGTTAGAGACAGATGGTAAAACTGTAAATAGCAGAGTGGAAAAGGTAGAAACGCTCCATAGATATTCCAAGTACAGAAGAAATGAGGCAGGAGATGCATTTAGCACCGTGGCTGGCACACAGCATGCTGTTGTAGGGCAGGCAGTGCACATTGGCTATAGGGCCCTTGGAGGCAGCTCCCCAGGTTGCTGCTTCCTCCAAAAATATTCCAGAACTGAGGGGTTCTTGGGGGTCAGAGGGATGCTGAGGTTACTGCAGTACTGCAGGAGGAGATTGAATGGGTTTCCCATGACTCAGTGTTAAGAGTGGAGGAGTAGGTGCTGAGATGCCACACAGGTCAAGCAGATAGGGGTCTTCGTGACAGGTTTGTGTCTATGGTAGGTGGCATCTGAGTGGGTTATGATGACTGTGAGACTCTTGGCTCAGAATCACGTGGCCTCTTGATTCCTTCAGGTGTGTTCTGCGAGTGAAACATATCCTTCTTTGCTGTGTTAGTTTGAGAAATACCATTATTAATGGAGGAATCAACAAATGTTTCTGCTTCAACTGGGATCTCCCATGGATTCCCTTCTTGGGAATGTCATTAATATCTCAATGAGGAAATGATAAAATTGCCGTGGTGTGCTGGCAGTGGCAGCAAATACTGTGTGTGCTTTTTTCTTTTTTAAGATGAGAATAAGGAAAATAACTTAAAAAACTCTCCTGCTGCTCCCACACTGGAATCGCAACTGGCCGTGAATAATTTATCTTCCAATAATTAATTATTCAGCTCATTTCTTCATTAGCTGAAGAACCTGAACTCAGTTAGGTGCTTACCTCCACAAAAAAAAACTCAGAACTTTTTTTTGTGAAGCAAATAAATAAAATATGAGCCTATCAGTGACCCTTTGCCTTGGATTCCCTGAAGACCTCTCCAAGTGCCGCTTTCCTGTGGTGGTTCAGTTTGGTCATGGACCCTCTGGGCTGTGCACTCCCTTCCCAAAAAGCTGATTCTAGGCACCCGGGGCGTTTGGTTGACTTTTCTCAACCTAACATCCAGTGTTACCTAATTTCAACTGCCATACTCACGTATGGGATCTGCAGCCCTTTTGTGTCTTTCAAATATCATCAGATTGTTCTTGGGCATCGTTGAGCCTTTGGACGTGGATTCTTTGGGCTGAGGCTTGCTCCTGGCCCCTGGGTGTCCCACCATGCCCACTAAACCACATCCCCAGCCCAAGTATGGGCTGAGGGAGCACTGAAATAGGTGAATTTCCTCAAAGAGCTGCCTTCCCATCAGAGCCTGGCACTGATTGCTCTGCAGGAGCTGTTGAGCAGCCCATGAGCATCCTCTGTGTGCTGGGATCTGACCAGCCATAACGCTGCACCAGAGGGCAGTGCCACGATGTGACTCATTGGGTGGAGTCATTTGGGGGAAAATCAGCAATCACAGGTCCTGGCTTCCTCAGTATGTGAGATGCTCACCTCCCTGCTGAGGGCTGCCTCTCCTGCATGGATTACAGATGAGCAGTTCTCCTTTCCAGTGCTCCACGTTTATGCAGCCATTTCCATCCCATCTATTTATGCTCTAACTTCAAGGGGCAGTGACCTCTCTGCCATGCAATCCCCCACTGAAAGTCCCTGCTGGTGCTTCATAACTCCAGGTATCTTCAGCCACGTTGTTTCTGGCCTGGCTCTTTCCCTTCCCCATTCCACGTCAGCCCAGGCTCTGGGGTCAATCCTTTTTTTCCCCCTTCATTCCAGCATCCCTCAGCTGGAGGAGCCCGTCCTATGGGCTGTGCAGTCCATCATTACTACTTACTCTGAAGATATCTCTATAATTCACTGTAGTTAGAGCCTGCAGTGCCCCATTTCCTCCTGCAGTTGCTCCCAGAGCTCCCACATTGAGATCTCCTGGTCCCTGTCTGCCCACCCTGCACAGTGAATGGGAGGGCTGCACTTTGGGCCGTCTCTTCAGACACTCTCTGCCTCCAAACCCACGACTCACTGCTGCCATTGGGATTTCAGCCCACTCCAGTGATTCAGAAGCTTGCTGATCTGTTATGGCCATGTCCGTCCCCAGTCCCCCAGCGTGTAGCCCTGCCTTCCCTCCCGCTGCCTGTGATGGCAGTGCCTCTTTTTCTCTTCCCATTCCATTTCTGAGATGGTTTCGCTCGAGCCTGCTTTGTCAGCTCTGCATTTCTCTGCGTTTCTGCTGACCCTAGTGAGAGTTATGCATGCTTTATCACATCCTTTCTTATTTATCTGCATTCTTTTGCTTTGTGCCAGAGCCAAAAAGACCTCGACTTGGTGTTACTGAGCTCTCCAGCTGCATGCACTGTGCCTTTGTGCATGTTCATGCAAAATTACTTTGTCCTACTTTGGGCCATACCCCAGCTGTCGCCTCACTTGGCATGATGTAACCCACCCCTATGGTAAAGTCTTTGCTGAGGGCTGCAGGTAGCTCTGTGCATGCATCCCTATCTTGTGGCCATATCTTTATTTCCATCGCACACACGTTGGCAGGTTGTAATGAGGGCTTTTATCTGATCTCTTGGCAATCTCAGGCAGTCTGATTCTTCCGGCTGCTTTTTGCAAATGCTGACTTCTCCCTTAGTGCTTCTGCTTTTTGCATTTCATTTGGTCGAGATTAGGCTTTGTGCTGAAGGATGTGCACCTTCCCTTCATTATCAGCTGTCACGGGGTTGCTCACCGCTTGCTTCCTCCAGAAGGAAGTTGGTCCATCTCTCCCCATCCCAAGGATTGTCAGTGCACATGGGATGAAGCGTGCTTTTGCTCATCAGGCTCATGCTGTCCAGGGTGCAGGCAGAGCCTGAAGCATCACAGGATTGTTTAGGGGGCTGTGGAAGCTGTTACCTGCTCAAGTATTGATGCCAACTCATCCAACAGAGTATGGAAAGGGTGCTCCCAGGGATGCTGCAGGTGCAGGGATACTGTATGCAGTCCCTTTACCCATCATTTCCCAAGGGCTGGGATGCTGTCTCACTGTTCCCATCACAGGTCCAGCACCAAAACCCCTCTAGGGCTGCAGTGCTGGGGGTCAGCGGCGTGGTCCAGCTGGGTGTTGGTTGCCAGGCAACCCATCTCCCACTGCTGGGTTTCCATGGTGATGGAGATGCGTGTCGAGGGGGGAGGCTGGAGCCAAGCAGATGCTGATTTTGGGCAGAGGTGCGGCTTTGTGAAAAGCTTTGTGCGAGCCTATGGGCACAGGGGTGCCATGGAGCAGCAGCCCTTCTCCAGCTGCAAACATAGGAGCTCACTGCTCCATGGCATGGAGATGACACCAGGGGGTGTATGTGGGTGGGTGACAAGCAGGTGACCTTGGCAGTCATCTGACCTGGGTAAAGGGCACTCAGGGAAGCCAGCCTGAAAGCTCAGTGCTTAACTGGGTGCTTCTCAATGTGTAGCAGGGACTAATGATCCTCATGGGTCCCTTCCAACTCAGGTTATGTTATGATTCTAAGGCAGCAGAAGTAGCATGAGCCTGTAGGGCAGCCCTGTGTCTGCCCTCTGCCCTTTACGTGCAGAGCAGATTGCTCAGGCTCTCATCTAGGTGCTTAGGACTTCTTTGGCTGCTCTACAGATGCCTTTCTCAGCCCACAGAATCAATTTGGTGCAGAGATGGTGGTGATGTGGCTCTATGGGAATCCACTTAGAGCAGGCAAAGGGAAATTTGAGGTCCCGGATGGTCTGTGAGGATCAGAGCAGGAGGGAAAGGGAATTCATGCCCTGTGCCAGGAGTGCTCAGCTTTTTCTGAACAGTCTCTGCTCTTTCTGGTCCAGGACACGCTGTATTTCCCCTCCTAATCCAATTAGGATCATCACAGCAGCTTGACTGCTGCACTGAGACTGGCGGCTCAGAGCACGTGTGCCAGGGGGACAGAGAGACCTGGGGTCACAGCCAGCAGTTTCTCTGCCATGCTTCCCCAACCTGAGCCCTGCCAGCCCCTCTCCTGCTGCCCATCTTCTCGCTCTCACTTAAGCAAAAGGACACAGACACCAAACACAGGCTGTTTTGTGGGGCAGTTCTGCATGCAGAATACCTGTGGCTGTTCCTCCTCCACCCAGAAGACAACCAGGATATCCTACAGCAGATACCACCTCTTTGGGATTTCTTCAGCAGGTGGCAGCTGCTGGCCATGAGCCTCTACCATCAGATCCAGCATCTCCAGACCCTTCCTGAGCAAAGTCTTTGTGATCACAGCACCCATCATGGGAGCAGTCGGACATTTCAGGTTGGATATTAGGAGCAATTTCTTCTTAGAAAGAGCGGTGATGCAGTGGCACAGCTGCCCAGGGAGGTGGGGGAGTCCCCATCCCTGGAGATGTTCCAGAGCCATGGAGATGTGGCACTGAGGGACGTGGTCAGTGGGCACGGTGGGGGTGGGCTGGGGTTGCACTTGGGGATCTTCGAGGTCTTTTCCAATCTTATTGATTCTAATGTTCTGTGATTTCCTTCAGCAGTTATCACAGCCAGCTTCTGCCCATTTGTCCTCATGCCAGCTGCCTTCTGGCTTCGGCAGCTCTTCTCCCTTCTGTGTCTTTAGTTCCCAATGTATTTATAGCTGAGAGCAATGTTCCCTACCGGGTTCTGCTCTGCTAGCAGGGGCTCCCTCCTCACGGTCTCACTTCCGAACATAGGCAGTCGGATCCCAAACTGTCTCGTCCAGCCACCGCATTATCCTTGCCTTACACATGGGTCATGTTTCTCCCCCCTCTGCATGCAGATCCCATTTGCAGCCGTATGGCACTGCTGTCTCACAGTCCTGCCATCATCAGCCCAGCCCTTTTTATGAGGGACTGACAAAAATGCAGAGAACGCTGGCAGTCCATGTGCGTGGCCTTACACCTCCTGCCATTACACCGCGATTTCGTTCCACTTGTAGGGTACTCGAGTCCTGCAGTGCAGTATCCTCACTTCCTATTTTGAAACCAATCTCATCTGAATTTTCCTCTGGGGCACAAGGGCTGTTAGAAGTGCTCGGCAGGCTCGGTCTCACTGTATGCCTCAGGCAGATGAAGAGAATTTCATTTTAATGATCAAATAAAAGCAGCTTTCTCTGCGGAGGCGATGGTCCTCCGGTGCTGCAGTGGTCATAGGGGTGGTTCCCATCTGCGGATGTTCTGAAGCCTTCTTTTGAGATGTGGGTCTGACACGGAGCTGCTGAAGCTTCTCATCTTCCTGCCATGCTCTTCCTGCCTCCTTCTCTGCTGTTTTAGCCTATGCAGTTTCTTCTGCGTGTTCCTGCAGCCTCCAGCTTCGGGTCTTTTCGCCCTGGGTGGGTGAGAGCAGTTGATCCTGCAGACAAAGGGGATGTGGTAATCCACTCGGTCTGGCAAGATCTCCTCTCGTTAAACCCTTGTGCTGCTATTTACTTGCTTTCAATTAGCTCTGCCATCCGAGTCTGCTGTGAAACCTCATCCTCTACGAGACCAGATTAATGGGCTTGTATCTTGTATTTAAATACAGCCCCCACATGTGCTGTACTCCAAACCAATAATACTTTGTCTTGATGTAATAAAAATAATTGCTGGCAGAAACGCTCTCCCTTGTGCCCACTCCGGGGAATCGCTGCTCCCATTGCAGTCGCTCGTACAGCATTTACCTCCATGGGAAACCTCCCTCTGGTTCAAAGCTGGGGTCGGGCAGTGCCCCCAGTTGTGTCTAATCCTTTCCCTGATCTCACAGAAAGGCAGGTAGAACAAGGGTGCTTAAGCTGGAGATGTTCTGAGCTCTCAGTCGCCGATTTGTGTCGGTGCCTTTTTGCAGGCTCCAAGTCCGCGTGACTTTGTGCAAGTTCCACTTTGTCATAAACTTTGTGGCTCCCATGACCCCGATTCTGGGGCTTCTCCCTTCCAGTTCGTGCGGGGTCTCTGCTTCCTCCCCACGCGCTGAGTGACTGCTCAGCCCATTACTGCTCCTCTCTGCAAGCTTTTATTTTTAGTCCCCTTTCCTCCTGCTTGGGATTTCTTGCAGCTCAAACACCTCTTGACTGGATGCAGTTCTAGATGTCCTGTGTATTCATATCCATGACCTCTCTCCAGCTGACCTCCCTAAGCCGTTCCTTTTGTTTCTTGATGTGTGCTTCACTTGAGACCAAGCTCCTGGAGTTGCAGGCTTATCTCATGTGTTCATTCACTTAACCACAAGTTGATTTAGTTCGGAGTACTCCATTCAAGGCTGACTTCTGCAATCAGACCTTCCACAACATCTCCATTTCTTAACAAAGTGAAGTCTACGCTAAAGGGGGGCTATAAGAAAGAAGAGGACGGGCTCTTTAGGAGGGTCTGTTGTGATAGAACAAGGAGAAAGAACTTCAAACTAACAGAGGGGAGATTTAGGCTGGTTATAAGGAAGATGTTGCTTCCAGTAAGGGTGGTGAGGTGCTGGCACAGGGCGGTGGTGGTGCCCTGTCCCTGCAGACCCCCAGGGTCAGGCTGGAGGGGCTCTGAGCACTGATGGAGCTAATGGTGTCCTGGTGCATTGCAGGCAGTGGGACCACATGGCCTTTGGAGGTCCCTTCCAACTGAAATGATTCTATGATTCACTGTCTCGTTAATTGAGTTTAGCCAGCTTTCACATCCAACTTTGTCTGGTCTACCAATGCAAGCAGCACTTGCTTAGTAGATTCCCCAGCTTTCTGCCTACTTGAGAGAAACACCCTACAAAGGATCATAGCCCCATCTCCCAAGCAGGGGATTCGCTCCATGAAGAAGTCGCAGCCTGGGCCCCACATTCACCCCAAGAATTGCTGCTGATGCTTTGGGCACTTGATTATTTCCTGACAACTTTTCTTCCCTCAAAGTAAATGCTGAAATAATGCAGCACAGCTCGGGGAGCTCCTCCAGCAGCTCTTGCTCTCACAAGGCCCTGGCAACGGGATCAGTTTGACCTCCTGGGTCAGAGTGACATACGATAGAAATGGTCGAAAGAGCAAAATCGAGCCGGGAAGATTTTCAAGAAGACTAGAAAGGAAATCTCCCTGTGCTCAGCCTCTGGTTTCTTGTGAGATAAAGCTGAATTTTCAGCCGCTCAGGGCAAAATGTAATTTTCTGGTTGGCTTTGCTTGCACCCACCTGACTGCTCTTTTCGCCCTTGTTGCTCTCAGAGGTGCCCCTGGGCTCCAGCTGCCATCCCAGCCCTTTGGAGGGTGAGACCTGACCCCTCCCACATCGCACCGTGGGTCTGTGTCCCCCAGGATCCCCCCAGCCCTACACACCACAGGATGCGCTCTGCTGGGTGGGAAGGAGGGGTGATGGAAGCACGGCAAATGGGAGCTGACTGCCCAATAATTGTGGACAACAAGGCTTTTCAGGAGGGCCATAAATCAATGGCAGATGGAGATGCAGTGGGTGGTGGTATTGATTTATTTTTCCCCACGTTTGCTGCCCTGCAGAGTGGAAAGGCTCCAGCTTAACCATTTCTTCAGACTTCCCCACCTCTCAGGTGCCTCAGCTCTTTGAGGAAGGTCCTCATGCGACGTCCATGTGGTGTTTGGGCAGCCAGAGGCTCCCACGTACTGACCCCAGCTCGTGCTCTGGGCCCTTCAGTGACAGCAAGAGCGCTGCAGTCCTCTGGCTCATGAAGGCACCGTTATCCACGTGGGGATATCATTTTAGTAACAGCTTTCTTTCCAGGATGAAAAGCTCTGCCATTAGAGCTGGTCTAGGCTGTATTTTTTTTTCCCGTTCCCTTTTGTTCAAGGCTGCACAGAACACTTTGGAATTCATAAACTGGTAATTTATTGAACAAGTCTTTGGAGAAGGGAAGTAATGAAAACTGCCATATAAATTACGGCAAGGTTTGGGATCCTATTGCCAGCAGCCCAGCGGGATCCGACGGAGCCAGGGTTGACATCGAGCTGCTGGCTGAGCAGCACAAAGCTGTGCCAGGTGACACCGGGGCTGGGGGCATGGCGCTGGGGGGACGTGGCCCTCCTCAGGGGGCACTGCCCATGGCTTTGCACACAGGGCTGCCCCAAGGCCACTGGGTTTTCATCACCTGGATTTATAGCTAATGGGAACTCCATCGTAGTTCCTCCAGCTCAGCATGCTCCATGGCCAGGGATACACCTTGATGGCACCTGTTGGAATGTGAGTGTGGGGTTACTGGGGCTATCCTCCTGCTGTGCTGGGCCAGAAGTCTGTTTTCTGGATCACATGAACCAAAGTGACATTAGGAGACCTTATGGATAGGCCTTTCACCTCAGGGCTGCTGGAGGTGGTTGACATGACCCAACATGCATCTTCTGCATGTTGTAGAATCACAGAATACTTTGGGTGGAAGGGACCTTAAAGGCCATCCAGTTCCAGCCCCACTGACATAGCTGGATATTCTGAAAAATTTCTTGTCTGAAAGTGCAGTGAAGCACTGGCACAGGCTGCCTAGGGAGGTAGGGCACGGCGGGGTGGGCTGGGGTTGCACTTGGGGATCTTTGAGGTCTTTTCCAACCCTGATGACTCTGTGATCCTATGATGTGGGATGCCCTCAGTCCCAGGGAGGTTTTGGCAAGGTCTTGGGGACAAGGTGTAGGGCTGAGCCCAAACGGTGACAGGGAGATGTGTCCTACCCTGGGTCCTTGTGGAGCTGTCTGGGTTTGGGAGCAGCATGTCAGTGATCCCAGGAAGGCGGAGAGGTGCAAGATGTGTACCTGAGCCGCATAAATAATTGAATTAATGAATGAATTAAATGTAAATTGTGGCGGCTTTAAAATGAAAGTCATAGTTTCCAAAAGTGCTTTTAACCGGTACTTATTCCTGCAGCAGTATAACCGCCAGCAAGAGCTTAATTCATTATCACCAGAACAAAATGAAGACCCTGTAAATCTGAAGTCCAATTTAATTTCCCCAGGAAGAGGTTTTTTCATCCTTCCCCTCTCCTTCCCTCCCTCCTGCTCCCTGCCCAAGGAAGGGGAATTTCACAGAATTTCCCCAGCTCCAAGCTGCTCTGCACCGTCTGTGAGTAGGATTTGCTTGGCATCCCCACTTGTGGGGCTTTGGTGGTCTTTGGGGGCAAAATCATCCTGTTTTGGTGACACACTGAGGAGAGGTGGTGGATTCTTGGGGGTTACATGGGGAAGGGAAAGGGATGGAGGGGCTGTGGGCTGAGCAGCTGCTGAGTTTGCTGCTGAACCTGTCCCTGACGGGTCCCACCTACAGCCAAGTTCCCATCTCCAAATGCTCCGTTAGATATCAGCACCGTGCACATGTGTGCCTGTTTCCATAACTGGAGGGATGCACGAATAGCATGTTTCTGCCCTAAATCATAGAATCATTCAGGTTGGAAAAGACATCCCCAAGTCCAACTGCAACTCACCCCACCATGCCCACTGACCACGTCCCTCAGTGCCACATCTCCACGGTTCTGGAACACCTCCAGGGATGGTGACACCCCCACCTCCCTGGGCAGCCTGTGCCACTGCATCACTGCTCTTTTGGAGAAGAAATATTCCCAAATATCCGAAAATGTGAGACAGAAAGGGAGCAAACAGGGAAAGAGGGCTGATGCAGTGGGAAGAGCACAGGGACGGCTCTGGCCTCCATGGAGGCTGTGTTTATGCTCCTCACATTTCCCCATCTCCTTTTTTTTTGTTCCAGATTTTTTTTAATTTTTTTTTTTTTTAAGGGAGTATTTTTAGCATCCAGGAAAGAGAGCAGCGTGCCGCTTCGCTGGGTGCAGGGCGAGCAGAGCAGATGGCGTTTGAGCTTCCCCCGCTGCACTCCCTGCACAGACACCTCCATCCTGAGCCACTCCGGGGTGGCCGCTCTTCCTCCTCCTCCTGCCCCTCCTCCTCCTCCTCATGATGCCCTCAGCTCCAGGGATGCTTCAGTGCTCTGCTGAGGCTGGCACATGGAAATGCAGAAAGGAGCAGCGAAAGCATGAATGAATCGGGGGAATGACACCCGCTGATTACAACGGCTGGTGTCTGCCAAGCTCTCTGTTATGGATATTGGTATCTCCAGGTTTTTGGCAGCTCCCTAGGGATAAAGGTCCCAAATAGAGCTGCTGGGGGGCCCACACCTGGGAGTTGAAGGGAAGGGGATTGGGCCATCATGGCTCTACCTGGACACAGGCCCGACATTGCCCTCCCACACCTGCTATTTCTCCCTATGAAATATTTAAGTATAATTAATTCATGTAATTTCAGCTTTTATACTGTGGTAAAATATTCATTCTCAGGTTGAGACTGCATCCATCAAAAATGAAGGGGTAAGAGTAAAGCTTGAAATGTAGTGTTTTCCTGCCCTTTAGGACACTGAGTGTGATAGGGGCAGAACAATTCAGCACCATGTGCTCCATGCAGAACATCCCTTGGCTGGGGCTTGGGGTCCTTCTGGGGGCAGGCAGAGGATCCCATATCCCTGCTGCTTTCACCTGGTACACATCACTGCTTCCAGTGACCGTGGCCAACAGCCGGCCGTGGAATGGAGAGGGAAAAGCAATGGCTGCAGCTAGAAAGGCTGAACCTGGAACAATTAATGCTTCCAAGATGGGTTTAATGGATTGTTTGAGATTTGGGGCTGTGAAGTACAATTGAGAGCAAAGTGTTTGAGTATTGTTATAATTGTTAACAGGCTCCTTCTGAAGCCCCGCACGAAGAAATGGATAGACTTCAGCCATCAATAATATCGCTGGAGGAGAAAATTGAAGGGATATCTGCCCAATTAAATAACCTACAGGGCTGGAATTGAGAATCAATGTGGCATGAACGATGAGGTATGGAGTACAGACGCTGAACACTAAATCCACTGGAGCCTCTGATTTAACAAGGAGAGGGATGGAGAGGAGCAATGCAATGGGAGAGGAGCGTTGCAGTGGGAGAGGAGCAACGCAATGGCAGCTTTCCTGGTTGCAAGAGGTGGGAGGTAGAAGGAGAAAGGCTGGACATCACTACGTAGGGATATGCAGGGATGCAGCCAAGCTACAAGATCTTGTTGCATGCACCCGTGCTGGCAGATGGACCTGCAGATGGGCACATGTGGGACAGGCAGGGCCGGCAGTGCAGGAGACATGGGGACATGTAGCATCCATATCCCTGGGCCACGCGGAAGCTGCCTCAGCTTGGGGACAGCGGTGGGGGCTGCTGGGAGACTGGGATGCTGTTTTCTGGATTTATTCCTCCAGCTGGTCTAGGGGAGAAGGTGAAGAGCACCAGTGACGTGTGGCTCGTTCCTGTCCCTCCCACACTGCACTGGCCACGTGGGATGCACAGTGGGGGCACTTCTGGGCACAGGCTCTGCCCCTTTAATATTTTTTTAAAGAAGAAATTAATTTTGTCTTTGCCTAAGTACCTGTCACTTTAAATTAACGTCTGTGATAGTGAAAATGACGAAGAAGCCAGGTCATTAGGCAAATTTTAATTAGAGGCTCAGATGGCCTTTGCTAATAAGATGCTACATTCCTTTTCTGGCACTCTCGCTTTCGGTCCACAGGGCCTTTCCCAGCCCGCCCAGACCCAGGGCTGGGGTTGGGGTTTCTCTTCCTCTCAGCACCACGTGGGCTGCCAGCATCACTGATCCCCATCCCCAGTGCCCCATGCATCACCTCTATGGGTTCTGTGTGGACCCCATCCACCTGTAACCCCAAGGGATTGATTTACTGAGCCCACACGCTGCCTTGGGAGCTTTTGCCAGCACCTGGGAGAGGTTTATAAGGATGATGTCTTATGGAAGATGCTTTATTCAGGCTTTTTCTTAAAGCTGCTCCCCCATATGCACTCCTTCTCCTATCCAATTTCACTTTGTAAAAGGGCAAGAAATTCCCAAACTAACAAAGTGTCTCCTCCCCACTTCTCCTATCTGAATAGACATGTTCTGCAGCCAGCGAAGGCATCCCCAGGCTTGGGGTCAGCCCCCAGCACAGCGCTGCGGGGCTTGGAAGATTTGTCCCACAACGAGGAGAGAGCACATCTGGAAGCATGGGCAGAGAGCTGGAGGGAGCAGGAAGGAGATGGGCTGCGAGGGGCTCCCAGCTCCTCTCCTCATGCCACCGAGCCCTGCAGGTACACATGTTTCTGTGCCGGGTAATTTCACAAGTGAACTCCATCCATTAAGCTCCTGGCTCCACTCACTCTGCCCGGTGCAAAGGAGCTGACAAATGGTGCTCTGACCTACTTTGTGGTTTTTTTCTCCCCGTCAGTGCAATGAGGCCGCAGCCGAGCAGGGGAATAACGGCGACGGGAGCTGATCCAGGATGAAAGTGAGAAAAATCAGCCAGAAAAGCTTCCTGCAGTGCGAGCAGCCCTGCCTTGACCATGCTGACCCGGGCTCGCAGCGCTGGGCCTTCCCCGTAGATTCATGCACGGCTCAGAAATGCTCCACAGGAACAATTTTATTGACAGGAAAAAGTGCTTTCTCAAAATGGAAACTTGCCGCAAGTGTTGCTTTCTGTCAGATTTTCTTGGAGAAGGGAAAGGGAAAATAAGTCACAGAGCATTTTGGTAAAGTGGAAAACTCTCTGATTCCACACATCTGGAAGGGAAATCTTTGATGTTTCACCTCCAGCTGATTTTTGTGCTGACATTTGTTTTCTCCCCATCTGATCAGCCAGCTCCAGCATGGGTCTCACCACCAGAAGGATGTGTTTGGGCTGCTCCATGCCTTCCCTTCTCTTCCTTCCCTTGTGCCCTGGGACCATCAGCACCTCCTTTACCCTTTCCCAGTGCCCCAAATAGCCCCATATCCACCTCACTTCCCACTTCCCGCTCCCCTCCTGCCCAGGTGGGAGCCCTATGGAAACAGCAAACCCCATCATGGCTTGGCGTAAGCCAGTGGTGGTGGCCATCACAATGGGGAAAGGAGATTGATAAAGGAGATTATTCAAAAGAAGCAGTGGTCCTTTTTTCCACCCTTGCTCCTTATCTTGTGCAAATTACCCTATTATTCAGCTCCCTTAGGATGCCTGATTGTCCTTATTTCTTCTTTTAAGCTAAAGTCATCCATGCATTAAATTAGTTCTCTGCCTAGAAATAGCTTGATTACTTTCTCCAAGCTGCAGCTAACGCGAGGTTCCCAGAAAGTTGCAAAGATAAAAATGGGGCAAAAAAGGAAGGAAACGAGGATGGAAGGAGGAGACCAGCCAGGCTACAGCTGCCCTGATCTGGCAGAAAAACATTTGGTCTGGAACATGATCCCAGCGACGTGTCACCATGGGGACATGGGACACTGCTGGGGGGTGGCTGTGCCACCTGTCCCTTGTCACATTTGGTGGGTGGTGAGGTTCCCCCCATCTTGTGTTATTTCTTCTGTGGTGTTCCGTTTTATTCTGTCTGAAGTGAAGGAAGGATGGGATGCCTCATGCCAGCATTGGGGATGGGTCAACTATGAGGCCAGAGCCTGGGGAGCCCCAGCATCCCTCGAGGTCCTGGATTTGTATTACTACTGTTAGTTGGCTCCCAAGTGGGATCACTGCCAAAGACCAGTGGTGTGTTTCCCTATTTCTGTATTAAAACCTCTCTTCTCTTGCTCTAGTGATGCAACAAGGGCAGACACACTTCCCCATCCCAGCCGAGATCAGCTCTGCATCCCATGGTGGAAGACCACAGAACATGATCCCCAAGCTCCTCTTCTCGTCCCTGCTCCCTGCCCCAAAACCACAGTAAACTGTCCCACAGCCCCCCACCTCTCCTTCCAGCCTGTAATCAGCAGAAAGGCAAAAATTCAGCCCTGCTCCCCTCTGAGCTCAGCATCCCTGGGTTCCCTGCTGGTGCCAGCACATCTCACACCTACACACCCTGATCCCCTCTTATCTTCTCCCCTCTCCATTTTCCTTCTCTTCTCCTCCTCATTTTCAGTGAAGCTTTTCCAGGAAGGCAGCAGGGGCTGAGACAATGTGCTGAGAGGGGCTATGAATCTCAGATAATGGCCCTAGAAAATGCCCTGTGCTCTTTCGTGCTCGTTCCTTTGTGTATTCTTGACATGGGACTGAACTCTGTGCAAGGTTTTGAGGTTTTTTATGTTTTTCCCTCAGTTCCTCTGACTGTTGGGCAGGTGTCTGCTCCAAGCTGTTTGCAGGAGCTGGTGCCAGCACACTGGCTGTTAATTCAGGGCCAATTATCCCTCCTTCCCGCCGCTCTTTGCTGTGTCCGGTACAGCACTGCATGTGCAGACATGGGCCTTCCTTTATTCTCCAAAATCCCTGCTGCCCCTTCACTTCTACCAACAGCTGGAAGTGATTTGGGAAGCGTCAATGAAGCTGCAATGAAGGCATTTGGCTGTCATCCTCTCCCAAAATTGGTGTTGCACCCTCCTGATGCTTCTCCTCAATGCAGACCCAATGCTCCCAGTGACTCAGAGAGGCTGGATGCTGGGATCTGGCACGTGCCTCCTGCGTGCAGGAATAATTTGTACATCCCAGAGCCTAGGCTGCCTGCCCAGCCCTGCCACCATCCAAGAAATCAGTTCCCATTCAGCACCATGGCCTCCCGTCCCACTCCCACAAACAATGACAAATGGAGCAACTTGGATGGAGCAGCAAGCATCGGCAGGAGGAGTAATTGCCCATTTACCAGATGAGCTGGGACGTGCTTTTTCCTGCACCTCCTTCCCAGTGCTAGGCAGCAGAGAGAGGATCCCTGCTGCAGAGGGATCGATCCTGCTGGAAGTGATGCTCGGGGACCCCCAAAGGAGGCATGCTGGGACTAGGCTGGAGCCAACTGTAGGGTAGCAGTGCTGGGCTCCAGTGCTGACTTTACTGTTGCTTTAGCATCTGGGGCACCAGTGGGATGGGATTCTACGAAGTTCATCAGATGCTGGGAGGGATCAACACTTTGGGACATGGCTAGTGGGCATGGTGGGGATGGTTTGATGACTGGACTAGATGATCTTAGAGGTCTTTTCCAACCGTTATGATTCTATGATTCTATCACCGAGTGATAGAAGAGCTGAAGAGCTGCTTAAGAGGACGAGGAGGCAATGAGAGGATGAACTCTCCAAAAGAGGCACGAAAAATGATCCCAGCCCAGAAGGCTCCAATTGATGGAAATGAGAAAGTCTGCTTCAGGAAATCCTTGTCCATGTGAGAGGTGGAACAATGTGTGCATCACTACAGCTTTCCTCTTTACTTCATTTAATTAAAAAGAAAATGTCTCCCTCCAAAGTCATTAATTACTAGTGACACAATTAGAACCAGTAAAGAGGAAGAGGAAGAATAGGATGAAAATGGAAATAAAAAAAAATAAAAAAACATAACCCAAACCAAAAAGCCCTCTGGCACTTCAAGCCATTTGAAGCTGAGGAGAAATTAAGGAAATAATTACTTGATTTAAACTTTATTCTCATTCCTGTTGTGCCTCTGCAAGATGGGCTGCGTGCAATGGAAACCTCTCTTCGATCAGAGGGAGGAGGTGCATCTCATTCATTTAACTTGGTTTTCCCGCTCAAGGGATGACCCTGAGGCAGTCTCACCTTGGGGTCCTTCTCTGCCCTGCACTGCACTGCACTGAGGTCCCATGCCCCTCAATTTCTTGGTCCTGGACTGGAGTCCAGCACTGTCATCCCCCATGGTCACATTTTCCACATTTACTTGGCCAGCACCAACTTTTTCTGCAGCCTGAGCCATTCTTCCTCCCCAGCCATCCCACACCATGGACATCACAGCACTGTCCCCTTCCTGTCCCACACTGGTGGCCAATAGGGATAAGCAGGGACGAGTCCTGGTGTGTGAATTTAAAGCTCCCCACTTGAAAGGATGGCTTAAATTGCTCGAAGGCTCCCTATGAAAAATAGATTAAGGGTGTGGGAAGAGGGAAGCCCAGCAGAGCTGCTGGCTGCCTGCTGAGTGCTTATTATTTCTGCCAGCTGGGTGTATTTGCTCAGTAATCTCGGATTGAAGCGGTTTTACGGGAGGGGAGGGAGCAGCTCCAGGCGCTCCCCACACGGCCAGGATTAGGCAGGGAGGGAGGCTCAGCTCCCCTGTGCTGCTGGAAGCCAGAGGGACCTGAAGCAGGGGACTTGGCACAGGGACAGCTGCAGGAGGTGGCTTTGGGATCTGCTCTGCATCCTGAGCATCCCTTGTGGTTGGGTCTGCCTGAGGCAGTTGTGTGGGATGGGAATGGGAATGGCTGTCTGGACTCTCTGAGTCATACGGACTGATTTTTGGGTGGTTCTATACGGAGTCAGGAGTTGGTCTTGATGGTCCTTATAGGTCCCTCCCAGTGCAGGATATTCAATGGTTTTATGACTGCCCTGGTTCCTTCCTGAAAGGAAGGATCCCATCCACGTGCTGCATCTCTGTGTTTGCTGTGGAACATGACCCTCCGATAGCAAATCTGAAACATTTGGTCAGCATTTGTCATGGAGATCCTAAAGGTCTTAAAGGCCAACATGGTTCTCCTGGGACGTGCTCTTAACCCTGATTCCTATTGACTTTCTTCTTCTGCATCTATTAGAGATGTGCAAAGAAAATGCAGGGGAAAGGAGAAAAAAAAATAGGAAAGAAAAAACAAATTCCTATTGACTGCTGAGCCCTTCCTGAGGCCATGGCAAACGGGGATGGGGAGGGAGAGCAGCTACTAATACCTCGTTTTGTCTTCAAGCAATTATGTGAAAATGAGTTAATCACAGGGTCACAGGAGCCATAACCATTAATTAATCCCCAGCATGAGCCGAAAAGATGAATTTCCTGCGGTAAACAAACGTGAGTAATGGCGTGGCAAAGCACCAAGCCGCCGCCGGGTTATCGCAGCTCGCACCGGGCTGCATCCCTGCTGCATCCCTGCCTTCAGCAAGTATGGAATTTCTGCAAACACAAAAACTCCTGGAAATGGGGAATTTTCCCAAATATCAATACTTGGTCACTCCTACAGGTGTAAGTAGCGTGAGCTGGAAGATGGACGGGTGGAAATGCAGAGTGCTGGGAGGTATCACTGATGCCCCTAATCCATCTGGATTAGGTTTGGTTCTAAGCTGATGAGACTCAACGCTGGATCTCAAATATTTATTTAATACCTGTTTTCACATTATTGCCATTGAAATAGCTGCTCTTGCGTCGTGAACCTTTATGGGAAGATCCTGCTAAATCCCAAATGCAGATAAGCTCATCAAGTCTAGAAGCCAGCCCAGGGCAAATGCAACGTTGCTGTAAGTGTGGTCATCTCCTGGAAAACTGGCGGCACAGCCACCTTCCCTCTTTTTTTTTTTTTTTTTGGTACTTTCTCTCATTTTTCCCCATTAAGCAGTTCATTACTGCCCTGGTGAAAAGGGCAGGGAGCCCTCTGAAAACTCATCTCATCGCAGACGGTTCCTCTAAAAACTCAAGCCGCACCAGTTCAATAAAGATGATGATTTGCTTTCAGCTGTGCAAGTTGGCTGCATGCACACGATTAAATTAGTTTAAACCCAGCCTCTATTTATTTAGCTAAATGGAATAGGAATAATGCTAAAACCAAACTGAAATCATCCCAATTCCTCCTGGGCTGTCAGAAATTGGTCAGGGCAGGCACAGAGCTCCCTACTCCGCTCTGCTTTGCATTTCTCATGCTTTATTAAGCCCCCTGCTTGCCGCGGTCAACTCATGGCAGTGTTGCCAGAGCCTTCAAGCCTGACCATGAGCGCACCCGTGGCTCCGTGACTGCAATCCCAACAACGCGATGGAGCGACACTGGGAAGAGCCTTTTCTCTCCTGGAGCACTGGAGATGCTCAGCACGTTCCTGGAGCTCTTCCTGGGTGCAGCGGTGGTGATGCTCCTCCTTGGGATGCCGGACCCAGGTTTATCCTATGGGATGTCCATGGGGGTTAAAGGCAAGCACGGCTGATGTGGCTTTATTTGGTAGTGTCAACCCAAATGAGCAAATTTTCTGGTGTCTGGGGAACGTAGGAGAGGAAAACTATAAAAGCTGTCACTACAAATCAGTGGGAAAGGGTTTTTTTTTCTTTTTTTTTCTCCCAATAAACATCATTTCAGGGCCCATCTACCCTTTTATTTCTTTAAATTCAGTCAATTTTTATTTTAAAAAGCCCTTCCATTAAAAAAAAGAAGTCAAAACAATTCACTTTAAAACGATCCCAGGGGAGCAGTCGGAGTGTCCTGAAGTGAAATATCTCATTCTGAAAGTGCCGGAATTAAACATTTCAGCTTCTCCCAGCACCATTCTTTTCAGCCTCCAGCCTGAAACTGGGTTCCCCGAATTCTCCGTGTGTTGGGTGCTCCCTGGTCCAGGTGATGGGCACTGGAACAAGCAACTCTGGTGCTGAAAGGACAGCTCCAGCACCCATTGGCCGTGATTACACTGATGCTGGTTGACTACAAATCCTTGCTTGCAAAAATTAACTCCAGGAGCTGATGGACCAAAAATAACAGAGCCCATTACAGCACCTATCATGCTCCGTGCTTGGGTGGCTTTAAGAAGAAGGAGCATTTTGCTGAAATTTCTAATCTCTCATTTATTTGATAACTGACCTTTTCAGAATTTGCTGTCTTGCGGCCGGAGCAGCACATGGCTGTGTTTGTTTTCCTGCTCCCAACTCCTAATGATCTCTTCGCAGCCACACTAACCTTTGGCAGGAATACTTGGTGATCCTCATTAATTTATTGCACCATGCCCTGTGAGCAAATAAAGGGATCATGAAAAGAAATCTCCATCTGAAATAAGAGTTTCTGCATAAAACCTGTGGCTCTGACAGGAGCAGTTGGTTTGGAAGAGGCATGGCCAAGCTGGGGAGCTCTTTAGTATCTTGGACCAATGGGATGAATGGATCTGGAGCCAGGAGGAACCCAAGTGGTCTCTTCAGGTTCACCCAGGCATGTGCTGGTCCCACTTCCAACAATAGTACCCTTCTTAGGAGCCAGACATGCTCATGCCCATGCTAGAGGAAGCCATAGGGTGTTCTATAAGCGCTGCCGGCAGCAAAGCAGAAGGGAATCAGACAGCTCTAAAAGCAAGAGAGGCAGAAGAGAAAATGAGCCTTTGCAATATCCTCACCCATTTACACACATAAAACTTTCTAAATGCTAAGCCAAATAAAGTCGTCTTATCGGCGTATTACCACTTAAGGCTCTTTCAGGCAGATTTAGGATGAATTAGTGCTTTTTTTAACTACAAATAGGAGCAAAGTGAAATTTGTTACTCCATCACCCCACATGGCTCTGCCTTAACCCTTCGAGGGCAGAGCTGCTGCCGCGCTGGCTGCAGGCTAGGCCTTGGGCTGCTGGTACCAGGGCTGCTCCCTCCTGTCCTGGAGATGATAGGCCATGTTTGGGGTTTTGTGGTATGTTGGCTCCGTAGCATCCTGATCTCCCCATATTATTCTGGGGTGGATGCTTATTTGGAGTTCGGGGCATGAGTGGGATGAGATGTGGTGATGCATCCATCCCATTGCGGGTGATATTTAACAGCTCCATGCACAAGGGCACAAGGTGACTCCTTGGCCTGTCTGTTTTGGGAACTCAAGGGCACAAGCTTGCGTCTGAGTTCTGAAAACCCAGTGCACATCCTCATGTCTGCACAGGACTGGTGTGGTTGGGTCTCTGGGGACATCATGGGGAATGTCCCACCAGGTCAGGGCTGATGGCACAGTTGATCCCCAGAGAATGCTCCTGCACACCAGCTCCATCACCCAGTGGAAATACACTGCTTGTTAGTAATTAGTTGTCTGACTGAATTGTTCTCCTGTTGTCTGGTGTTAGTTCTGCTCTTTCAGGAATGCTAATGTTTTACAAAGCCTTTTTTTCCCTATTTCTCCCCCACGCCACCCTTTTTTTTTTTCTTGGTGGGGAGAAGGGGAAAGAGCCATCAAAGGCTTAATGGCTAAAATTATTTGTAGAGATTAATGCCTGTGACCTCTGATGCCTCCAGGAACAGAGTCACCATATTCTCCTAGTACTTCTCATCTAGTTGTGTTCACCATGCACACACTTCCCCAAGGGGGGAAGAGAGGCTCCAGCTGGGGATCCCCAGCTCTAACACTTTGAGAGTGATGGTTCTGACTGTACTGCGATGGCCTTTCCCACAGGCATGTGCTCATGGAGCCAGTGGGAAATTTGCCATGAAACACGCAGGGAGGAAGCGTTGCTTCGGTTTGGGATTTTCAGGTTGCTCTTTTGCACTGTGTTCATCTGTGTGCACTCCAGTTCCCAACGCCAGCTGAAAGGAGGATTTCCCCCTTGGTGAGGAATCAGCTTCTTCGCAATTCCTTTTCAGTACCTGCCAGGATGAGATGAAAAATCAAAATATGCTAAATCTCCAGCCGGGCAGGGGAGACCCTCCTCAGCCCTGCTCGACCCAGTTTGCAGTCTGTTAACACCAACCCCACTCTGTTATTCTCGTTGATATGGGAGAGCTCCTGGGCCATTCTACAAAATTCAGAAGCTGTCCATATCTCTTTTTTTCTTTTTTTTTTTTTAAAGAGAGTTTTCTTCCCAAGGCAAAACCAGACTCTTCGAGCGTGTCCTTTTCATGCAAAAGAGCAAGCGGAGCTCACTTTGAAAAATTCACGAGCGAGTCCCCCAGCCCCTGTTCCCAGCTTTCCTCTGCTGCACTGAAGCAAATTAAAAAGTAATTGACAAGCCCTCAGCCAACGGTCCAAGACAGGGGAGGCACGAGGGATGGGTTTTGGTTTGCTCTCCCCTTGGCAGGAAAGGGAAGTGGTGTGTGGCTTTAGTATGTCCTCAGGCTCTACTTCACTGAACAAAGCACCAGGCATGAGCTAAATGAGCAGAGCAGCCTCCGTGCATTGGTTGAGTACCATCAGAAATAAGAGAGTAGCAATGGGAAGAGCCCAGATTTTTGTGCCCTTCGGGTGTAGGTTGGGGCAGAAACAGAGTGCAGCTGCCTTTGGGATGTCAGCACCATCTTCATCACGTTGTCCTTTCCCATGGCCCCGCCCAGCATGTCCACCACCACCATTTTTCCCCAGACCTGCATCCTTGGCCCCAGCCACCGAGCAGCACACGAGCTCCATTTTCCCACAAAAGAGAACTCCAGAAGAAATGTCATGCAGAACAAGCATCTTTTTTTTTTTTTTTCCCACTCCTAATTACAGCCACAAATTTGGCTTTTGTTGTTGTGTTTTGGAAGGCTTTCTGTGGAAAGGTGTGAATTGAGACCTTTGCTTGCCTCCCACTTCCAGCCCTATTTTTCTGCCTGGTCTCCATGTAAACCTCATCCAAGCTAACAACATTGCAATGCTGCTAACAAGTTCAGCTGTTGTTATTTTGCCCAAGGATGGCTTTCTTGGGCTCAGCAGTGACATTGCAGGCAGGGAACACAGAAGCTGCAGCCCTAGGACAGTTGGGCACTGGCTGGCTGCCTTCCTCCATAGACGTTGGCCCAAACTCCAGAGGATTTGGGAGTTGAATCTAGCTCCTGGATGCTTCAGGTGACCTTGTGCCTGGTCCTAGTGCTCCATTCTCTGTTGTGTCCCAGCTCTCTCTGTCCCAGCTTTCCCACCACAGCAGCGTCAGCCCCAGGACAAGGTGCCCAGGGATGCAGCCACCCCATATCCACGCTTTCTCCGTCATCCCATCACGTCCCCAGCTCCCCTTTCCATCCCCAGGCTGAGCCATCAGAACAATTTCTCTGTGCTTTCCCTGCAGCCCTGGAGGGCAAATATATTAAAAAACATGACGGTACATCTGAGCTGTTGTGTTTCTCACTGTTATTTGAGGAAAAAGGGCTGGAGCTTGTAGCTGTGATAAGTATGTAACAGTGAAAGAACCAAGTGAACAAATATAAGTAAAAAGAGGACCTAGGGGAGGAGGTGGATCAACACTGTGACTGGTCTGACTGCTCACACAAATTCTCCAGCAACTGCTGTGTGCCTCAGCATTGCAGGGTTACTGCCCAACCCTCTTGTGGAGCTGCTTCTACTAGAATAAACTCCTTTTTGCACAGCTTGTATAAAACCAGTGGCTTCACATCAGCACAACATACTGCTTTTTTTTTTTTATTTTTCCTCTGTAATTTGTAGAATATTATTTCTTCTGAAAAGTCATCATTTTTCCACTCAATCCGCCAAGCTCTCTGTACAGCATTACAAGGTGCTGGTACATCCAAGGGCCATTTACAACATCGCTCCTGACAGCACTGACACCGGGTCTCTGTGTTTTGGAAGCTTGCTTTAGCTGGAAGCCCATTCTGGTTGGATGCCTGCTGTCAGCAGAGACTGCTTGTCTTGCTCTCATGCTGACATCTTCCAACGCACTTCCAGCAGGTGAACGCCCAAGATGTGTTACCACAGTGAGGTGATGCTCCTCATTCCTGAGCAAAACCCAAACCAAGTACTGGCAGGCAGGATTTTCATAGGATCATAGAACCACAGTATGGCTTGGGTTGGAAGGAACCCTAAAGCCCATCCAGTTCCAACCCCTGCTTTGGTCTGGTTGCCACCTACTAGATCAAGTTGCCCAGGGCCCCATCCAACATGGCCTTGAGCACCTCCAAGGTCGGGATATCCACAGCTTCTCTGGACAACATGTTCATTTTCATTTATTACACTATGGCCCATTTAGATGTCCCCCCAAGCTGCTACCAGGAGCTGCACACCCAGGAGCCAGTCCTCTTGATGGTCAATGGCCCAGATTTAAGGTTTAAGTAGAAAGCACTCTGGGCTCATACTAACATCAAGCCTTCTGCTCAGCATCCCCGCATCTTATGCTCAGGATTCTCCACTCAACATGCAGAATCTCCAAACCAACCCTAATATTGCTTCCTCTGGCCCGTCACCCACAGAGCCAACATTTTTTCTTGCCAAATCACTTAAATTTTGCTTTCTAGCCAGTTTCTCCTGTTTGGCTTGCACATATCATTTTTAGCTTACGGATCAAGGCATTTGGTACCAGCCACCAATCTGTGCTGCATGGCTCACAGCCAGCAGTTCCCTCTCCTTCACCACGGGCTGCATCTGCATCCCAGGGATCGTGCCCCGGAGGATGGCTCAGGGTCCTCTTCACTCCTTGTAGTCCTGCATGGTGCAGAGATATGTGCTGGGATCAAGGAGGGCCGGGGAGTTCTGCATCCCCAGAGTTTCGTCTGGAGTAGGGGACAGGGACCACACAGCTCCAAAACATGTGATGCTCAGTGAGCTTCCCCATCCGCCCCACTGCGTGGGAAGCCTTACACATCCCTATTACCCCATTTGTTTGTTTTTCCCCAGTTCTCCAGGAGGGATCAGAGGCCATCAGTTCCTTCCTGACAAAAAGTGAGCGTGGTTTAATTTTTCCAAAACTGTGAGCTTCTCCCCTCCCCAGGCCAGGACATGCCATAACACAAAAGAAATTCAAAATCAGTTGCTTAAATTCCTGCATTCACCAAGAAAACTGTTCCTTTAAGGGCAATGCCAGGCAAGCCCCACCTGCAGCCCCTCAATTCCCTGCAGGTGAGATGGGTTCTGGGCTTCCACAGCTCTCTATATAAATGGGGCCCCAGGGCACGGGGGGAGGTCTGGGCTCCAGCCTAGTGGTAAGTAGTTTGGTGCTGTGGGAACATAGCTATTTTTGTCTGCCGTCTGGAGCTGCAGAGGGGATGGGCTTTTTTGGGGGATGCTTTGCTCTCATTTCAAGTGATGCTGGGGCTGTGAATTGCATGACTCAGGGGGGACTTAAGGAGAAATGTAAGGAAAATAGGAGGGTGTTGGTTCCCACCTGCTGTCCCTCCCGGTTCTTAAAGATGTTTCTTTGGGCACTGTTGGGAATGAGGTCTGGGGAAAGGTGGGTGCTTGGGCTGTCTGCATAGGATAAAGCACAGAAGTGGATGTGCAGTTACCTTTCTATTCTGTGTCACATGTAGGGAAGCTGAGGCAGCAGACAGCTGTCCTGTGTGGCTGTGTGCATTGGCTCTTTGGGGTCTACATCACCTGCTCCCTGTTTTCCCCCTTTAAAAGAGAGAACTCAAGGGGCTGATGCAGAAGAAGTCAGTAAAACTTATGATGTAGGGCAACTTCGATTTGTTTTTTTTTTTTTGCCTTTTTCTTCCCTGTTCTTATGTCAGAGTCTGAGACCCCATGGACAGCGTGGTCCCTTTGCAGCAGGCCCCACAATCCCATTTAAGTGCTCAGCATTCACCAGCCCTGTCCCCACCCTAGCTCTGCAGCTGCTGCTCCAGGATGCTCTCCCTGCTGAGCTGGAATTACTCGGAGCAATGTTCTCTTTCAGATATTCAATTTCAGCTTCCTCTTTCTTAATTTAATTCCATCATTCTTCCATTTTGCCCCCTGGAAAGCAATATCACATCCTGATATCCAGAGAGAACTTGCTCTGCTGTCTTTAATTTGCCTCTATTAGAGGGTGAGGCAGTGCTCCCCTTTGCCTGGTGGGATCCCCATCACCTCTTCAATACCATAGCAGCTTCTAGGGTTGAATCCAACCCTACGTTTCTGCTCCTGAACCCCATGGCAGATTTGCATTCTCCACTGGGCAGGGCCTCATGGACCAGTCCCATGGGTTCACCCTACAGCTGATTGCCCAGCAGCGATGCCTCTGCCATGCTCCCTCTTCCCAAATGTTTCTCTTCCTTGCAGCTGTTTTCATGTGGCCTTTGTTACTTCCTAATTGTTCAAACAACTTTTCCACATTTCTCTCGATAAAAGCAGATTTTTTTTTAAAAGCAGTTCAGCATCTCAGCCATTTTAGAGTCATCATCTGCTTCATCCCTTTTATTGTTTAGCAAATGGCCTACTTTCTCTCTAACATTTTTTCTGCTTTTCCCCCAGAAAGAGTTGATTTTTTCCCTTTCTTAAAACTGCTTTCCTCCACCTCTTAAATAATTTCTCCTGCATTGACTCTGTTTTTATGCTATTCCCACTCGCTCCTTCCCTGGGTCTGCCTCCCTGCTCCACAGCTCTTCCAGTGCTGGGAATTAGATTTATTAATCTCTTTTTCCCTCCTCTTAGCGAATCTCTCAGGTTTGGGGTTTGTTGTGTTTATTCAGGAAGCTGAAGGGTTTCCTTTATCCCTGGCAGGGCTGGGAGAGGCGAGGGCTTCTGTATTCCTCGTCCTCTCTCTTTTTGCCTCCTTTATTTCTCATAAAGCATTTGTCTCAGGTGAGCATCCAAAAGATGATGCATGTTGGAAGGGAATGAAGGCATGTATTACATGGGCCAAGAAGGGCAATTTGTTTGTTTCTTTTAAAAAATATTCAGACTGTTTCATGGCCAAAAACTACCATTCACACCAGTTTCAGCCCCTCTGAGGGTTTCCCAAAGAAGTTGGTTGTTGAGTGGGATTCCCTGTGGGCTCTTCCAACCATCAACCCACCCCCATCATGCCCACTGACCACATCCCTCAGTGCCACATCTCCACAGTTCTGGAACACCTCCAGGGACAGTGACCACCACCTCCCTGGGCAGCTGTGCCACTGCATCACCGTTCTTAGGAGAGGAAATGTTCCCATGCATCAACCTAAATCTCCCTGGTGCATCTTAAGGCCATTATCTCTCATCCCTGACCCTGGGTAAGGGGAAGCTGGCCCCAAAACACAGTGTCTGGGGACCAGTGCTAACTCCAGCCAATTGTTCTGTGTCAGAAGGAAGGACACTGAGGACAAAATGTGTTGCTGCGAAAGAGCTTCACTTGCAAATATTGAAATAACTTTTAATCTTGGAGGCAAACAAAGCCTTTCCCTTCAGTTGAAGTTATGGATGTGTCTTGTAGGGAAGGGACTTGCAACGCGGCCTGTTCCTCAGTGGGGCTGTTAATTACATCTCTCGCTGCTCTGCCAGGCTGCAGATCCTCATGCAGCCTGTAGTAACACAATTCTTTTCAGATTCCTATTACTACTGTCAGATTTGGTTGAAATTGGCTGATAAGCTATGAAATTCCGAGAGGAGAAGCAAGAACTGTCTCTAGCACGGGGTGTGAGATTGCCTGGACCTCTTGTTTTCTTTAAGTGCGGTTTCCCAAGAAAAAAATACCTTTTATTTACTGAATGTTCTGCTCACAAAGGAAGCAGCGGGGTGGGAGATGCCCCCTGCATCAGGACCTCACACCAGGGGAGAGGTGGATTTTGGCTGTTGGATGGCAATGCTTGATGCCAATGTCAGCCCAATGCTCTTGGGATCGATGGGCATCGCTGCTTGGTGCAGTTTGCTCTCACTGTCTGCAGAAAGGCTGCACAGGTAGCGTGCATCCGTATCCATCGCGACTTTGCAACAAACAAGGATAGAAGATCAGATGTTCTATCTTCCCTTTTAGCATGCCTTATGCCTTATTTATGACTCTCATTGAAGGGAGCGAGTGCAGGGACGTGGGCAGAATAATGCATGGGTTAGAGGTGAGGAGAGGAGAAACTTCTGCAGCAAAGTCGGGGGGCACAGCTTGCAGAAGTAGTGTTTGTGTTGCTGCTTCCCAGCATGGGAAGGCGTGTGTGCAAACACAAGCCCTCGTGTCCTCTGCTGCAAAGTAACCTCCCTCTCCTGTGAATTTAAGTGAGAACATTAAATCATCATCCTCCACAAAAATACTTGAACACCAAAATTAGCCAAGAGTCAGCTGAGACATAGATCATTAAGGTGCTAAGGAGGCTGGTTGTGCTGTTGCAGTGTGTGGTCATGCATTAGTTGTGCCGGGGAGGTTCGGGTTGGATACTTGAGAAAATTTATCCTCTGAAAAAGCAGTGATGCAGTGCAGAGGCTGCACAGGAAGGGGGAAGGGAGGGTCACCATCCCTGGAGGCTTTAAGAACCATGGAAATGGTGAGGGCCATGGTGAGTGGGCGTGGGGAGGGGGGGTTGGACTTGGGGAACTGAGAGGTCTTTTCCAACCCCAATGGTTCTATGGGGAAGGCTCAGAGCTGTTTGTACACATAAGTACCTGGATGTGTCTGCGTGCTCCAAGGACTGTGGGTCAATATCAGTCTCATGGTGCAGCTGTGCTAAGGGAACATGATTTGCTTTAACATGCCAACAGCTTGGAAACTGGGAAATACCAGAATTTGTGCTCCTGAGGTCTGGTTCATCCAGCTGCTCCATGCAGAAGCAAGCCTTGCAGGTGCCACAGAGCAGGCACTGCGTGTCCCCTGCCACCACCACTCATGCACCATGGGCTCTTATCCCACCAGCAGCAAACTCCATCCCAGGGTTCTGGGTGCTGCACTCTGAGGTGGGCTCAGAGCCCCCAGCTCACTGCAGGATGCTCTGGTGCAAGCAGCCAATCTCTTTGAGATGAGAGACTTCAGAAGCAAGAGAGCGTCCTACCTCCGACATCTCCACTGAGCCGTATTATTAGTTTTGGCGATTAAATAGAAACCCGTTTGCAGGTGACAATGCTGTAAAAAAATAAGTAGGTACCAGAGCCAACATTGTGAAAATAAGGCAGGAGAACAGAGCTCAGGCGACATACATAATCCGTGGGGAAATAAGTGTGTGAATAATGAATGTGCACTGGAAAAAATAAAATACATTATTGTGGTAAAGATAAGTCTATTAAAGCCGTGCTGCGGAGCCTGCGCTGGGATGCTGATGGATTATTGAGTTCTCTGCCTCCGGGCGCAGCTCTCCTGCATTCAGCCATGTGTGCCCACCCCAGCAGCAAGCCAGCCCTGTCCCCTCCATCCCCACCAGTGTCTCACTGGGTGCATCAGACCTTCTTGGAGTGGCTGTGTTTTGATGCAGGAAGCAATGGGGCTGCTGCAGCTTGGAGGTGCTCCAGCATTCCAGTGTGAGCCACCTCCCTCTCTTCACCCAAATATGAGGTTTAGCTGTCACTGCTGCTACAGAGGGTGAAGGTCTTAATTAACAATGCCAACGTGAATTGCTGTGCTCCGTCGCTCCTCCAGTGATGCCTGTGTTGTTTCTCACTGACCCGGAACAATTTGTCTGCGGTCAGTGCAGGCGTGGCAGGATGGTGTCTGCTCCCATTACGGGGCTCGATGCTGATCTGAGCTTTGTTTCCATGTTCTGGGGGGGATTTTTTTTTTTCCTTTTGTTTTTCCTGAAGAAATGAGGTTTTGTTCATTTTTCTTCTTCAGCAGGAGGAAATTTCCAAAGGAGCAGTCACTTTGAATCAACGTCTTTCCCTTCAAAGAGGGCCTGTGCTGTTTGGGGATGTTTGGCTGTTCCTTTTTGAACCTCTCCAGGATGTGACTTGGGTGAAGCAGGACGAAAGGGCAGAGGGCTTGGTGCTTCACCGTGGCCCTTCTCAGGTCCAGGACATCGGTGCTGATATGAGGGACATCAGGACATGGAGGTTTGTGGCCATTTGGTGATGGAGGATATCCCAGATCTCACATGGATGTTCTGCTGAGATTGGCTGTGTGTTAACCCCCTGCTCACCAAGAGGCAGTGCATTGGCACAGCTTGCCTGGGGAGGTGGTGGAGTCACTGTCCCTGGACGTGTTTGAGAAATGAGTACATGTGGCACTGAGGGATGTGGTTTAGAGTGGTCACAGGCATGGGTGGATGGTTGGAATGGATGATCCTATTGGTCTTTCCAAGCTTAATGAGTCTATGATAAGCAGTGAGGAGAGGATGGGGCCAACCAAGAGCTGCCCTGCATCTCCCAGACCTTATAAACAAAGCCTGGCTTCCCTACCCCAGGAGAACAGAATTCAAGCGTTCATATTCATCTTGGAGCTCTTCACATCTCCAAATCTAACCATCCCATGCAGTACTTTCATGTGTATTTTTTAGCACTTTTATCTTTATTTTCTCTAAAGCTCTGCTGACAGCCAAAGCCCCTGAGTTGGTTTTTCCCCATACACAATGAGCATGGGGTAGCTGGGAGTGGAAGCTCTGCTTTTGTGGGGATTGCTTGAAAATGAGGAAGGGGGGAAAAGGAAAAAGACAGAGTGGTGGGGGAATAGGCATGAATTGCACAGGGGAAACATCACAAGAAAGCCACAAAGTGTAAGGATTTGTTGGGGGAATGGAAAGGTGTCCTTGATGCTTTGACGACGGGATGGGAGGCTTGATGGTTTGTAGAAGGGCTCAGTTTGCATTCCCTTGTTTTTTCTTATCAGTAGGGATTTTTTTTATCTCCCTTCAGGAAGATATTTTTAACCTACAGCCTTCCAAGAGGGTGTCAGCTGGGAACATTAGCTTTTCTTTCAATTCCTGTGCAGGAAAAGAAGAGGAAGGCAAAGTCTGAGTCTGGGGCAGTTTTGGTGCAAAGGATACTCTCATTTCTAGCACTTCTCTAGCTGTGAGCTCCCAGTTCTATTTCTTTCTCCCCATTTTGTGCATTGATCGAGTCTCTATAAATCTGGGTGCCTAAATCCTGAGGCTTTTGGAGGAAAAAAAAAGAACAAACTTGGTCGTGTCTGCCCCAAACCCATCCAGCTGACCGCTCTGGTTTGCACAGAGCTCCTTTTTGCCCAGGCAGCATCACTGCAGCGAGCCCAGCTGGCAGCTGGGGTTTGTCCCCTCCAGCACTTCACTCCCTAAAAAAATGCTGAAAGCCACCTGTGCTGTTTTATCATTGCTTCTTGTTCCTTTGGGGACCTGGTCCCAGCCCTCCCAGAGCAAACCTGCATCTCTGCTCTACAAAGGGAGAGGAGTAGAGGCAGGTGCGTGAGGACGAAGTGCTGAATAGTGATGAGTGCCCACCAGCTACAGTTCTGCCTTTGACAGATCAAGGGAAGTGGCTTCAGGGTCTTTTTCTCCACACTTCAGCCTGGAGCTGTGACAGCTTGGCTATGGCCAAGTATTTATTGCTGCAGATGGGACAGTGGGGCTGGGAGGCTCTCATAGTCCCAGGTGGGGAACTGGGTGTGATGGCATCAACACCTATTGGCTTCAGTGCTGGGCACCATGGGGTGACCCCAGAGCATCCCAGGCTTCCTAGAGCATCACTGAGGACAGTTATAAGTGCTGACAGCAATGTCCCTTGCCCAACCCTGGGGCAGTCAGTGGGAGCAGCACAGCAGGAGCACAGCCAGGGCTCTCCCTCCCCCCCATACCTTTCCTCCCCATGGCTGCTGCTTTGCATTTTCATTTTGCAAATACCTCATCATCAAGCTAATTAATACGTTCTGGAAGAACTCTTCCTGGCTTTCATCAAACTTAAATCAGCATTTATATTAGTGTGTTGCCAGCTCTGTGCTACTTAGTGAAGACCAACATAACTTTATTTTCCTCCCAGACTCTCACAGCCCTCCTGGGCACTGTGGCAGCATCTTGCTAGCACCGTGCACACAATTGGGCTGCAGGCGTTGTTAGTTCATGGCCCCAAGGTCCCTGTGCTGCCCCGTTCAGCACCATCCTGGTGCCAGGTCTGGGCTCCCTTTCCGCGTCCTCATCCTGGAAGGTGACACCACCATATAGATAGACACACAGTAATAATGTTTGAAATCCCTCCCCACTGCCAAAATTGGTGCTGCCCTTTACCTTTGCTCTTTTCTTGCCTCTGTTCAGGAGTGATGGGGTGAGCAGAACCAGGGTGCTTTTATCTGTGCTCTGTCCCCAACCCATTGATCAGAGCTGGGCACAACACCCCCTCGCTCTGTCTCTGGGAAGATAAGCAAGCAGCAGCGCTTTTGGAGGGAGATGGTGAGCAAATGTGTGATGTGACACCGTGTCCTCCCTCCTGCTGCGGTCCCTGGAGGCCACCATGGATGCTGAGTGCCTTTGACGTTGCGATCTCTGCGCTCGGAGGAGTGGGGAGGTCTGCAGGCTGTGTGACACAGCCGCTCACAGCTTTAGGTTTGGGGTCACACACCCCTTGCTCCGTGCCATTCCAGCCCCTGCAGAGCAGCCAGGAGGTTCGACAGGGTGAGCAAAGATCCTTAACGATCCTTTTGGCACATTTATTCCCCTCGGCCGGGAAATTGCCCCATCGGTGTGCAGCAAGCCTCCACCCCTCGCTGCATTTCATCCTCCCTGCTCCCAGCGAGCATGCAGCCACTGTCATTGATTATCGGTGTCAGCGCGGGTGCAGGATGGGTCAGTGATCCCCTGAGGGTCGGGCAGAAAACCATTGGTAACACTGATCGGAGGTGCCGAGGAGGTCAGAGCACACAGCCCCCACCTTGGCTCACAGTGGGGCAGGAGGGCTGAAAGTTGTCAGAGCAGAGGGGTGCAGGAGGCTTGTGTTTATTTAAGGTCACACTGATATTGCCTGACCCATCTGGTGGTCTTCTATGATGGAGTGATGGCATTGGTGGAGAAAGGAAGGGCATCTCCCTGGATTTGTGCAAGGCCTTTGACGTGGTCCTGCACCACGTCCTTATCTCTGAATTGGAGAGAGATGGATTTGAAGGGCAGACTAGTTGGTGGATAAGGAATTGGCTGGATGGTGGCTGGTTGGAGAGCTGTGGGCAATGGCTCTATGTCCACTGGAGGCAGTGATGAGTGGTGTCCCTCAGGGGTCCATCTTGGGACCAGCGCTCTTCAGCGTCTTTATCAATGACAGAGGTGGAACTAGGTGATCTCTAAGGTCTCTTCCAACCTAAAGCCATTCTTTGATACTGGAGCTGTGCCTTGCTGGGGCAGCTGCTTTGTCCCTGTCCCTTTCTGTCCCAACAGACCACCAATCCCTTGCACAACTTGGTGTATAAACCCTGCAGTGGGACAGGACCACGCTTCCCCTATTTTATCCAATTGTTTGCATGGAAAACTGCAGACTTCTGCCTCTGGCCAACGCATTCCCCAAACCCCTGGCAGCTGCACTCCTCCTCGTGAGCATGTTTCCAAAACATTCTCGGGGCTTTTCCCAGCTCTCTGGCCAGTTAGGAGGACAAAAAATGATCAAACCGCACAGGCTGCTCAGCGCACCAGGGCTTTGCTGCTGCTTTCACTGTATCAGCTCGGAAAATGTATCCTTCAATCAGTTTAAGCCCCTAGGCTTGATGTAATTTTGCTGCTGCCTTCTCTCTACGGTACTTTTAGGGCTGCTATCTCCAAGTATTTACAGACAAGAAGAGCAGCAAAGTGAGAAGTGGCTTTGCTAATTTTGTCCCTGGCCTCAGCAGCAGCTCAGGGCACTGTGGATGAAGCTTTTCCCCTTGTGATTCAGAGGGACTCAGCTGGCACTGGTTTTGCAAAGAGCCCCTTTCACCCAGCCCAGTCACACCAGCAAAGCCCCCAGCCTTGTTATGACCCCTGTTGTTTGCAGGTCCTTCAAACTCCCCACCCCATGCCTCTCTTTGGGACGGGAATTGGGTTTGGGGTGGGCACAGCACCATGCAAGGATGCTCCCAAATCTATTTCTCTTGGTCTCCATTCCCCTCTCCAAGGCTCCAAAAAGGGGTAAACCTCTCTGGAGAGGTGGAAACCCCAGTGCAGGCTGAGATCCCGCACGGGGAGGCAGGAGATGCCCACGCTGAGCACCGCCAAGCTGACGGCTTTATCATGTCAGTTTATAACCCAGTTAGATTTTGCCTCCGTCTCTGTTCATAAAAATTATTCTTGGACAGGTCTCTGAAGCCTGAGCTGTCAGCAGTGCTACGTTACATTTTTAAATAAATCAGTCAATAAATCAAGCGCAGAATAAGCGCCGCAGCGAGGCATATGCTTCATCAGGAGTCAGCGAGACAGGGACCTGCTGGAAGTTGAGCTTTGCTCTTCAGGGTGGGGTGCGTTTGCTGAATCCAGCCCTGCAGAGAGCCTTTAAATATAGCTAATTGTGCTTTGTGCGTTACGGGCAAGGCCTTGCCTCCTAAATAACCCCGTGGTTATTTATATGGTTATAATGCAATGCCTGTGGCCATTGTTGGGAACGTTCTTTAGCCATCTCACAACAGTCATGGGCAGTGCTTAGCTGCCCAGTTTCTCCCTTCCTTTGGGTGAAGCCTGATCCACCCCTGCCCCCCATGCCCATGTGGGACTCATTGTTTCCTCCAGTGCTTTTCCTTAACCCCCCCCCGCAGCTGAGTGGAGTTAATTACACAGCCCCAGGACTCTCAACACCTTCTCCAGTTCCTGCTTTTGGGATTTGATGTGCCAGACCCAGCTGACCCTTTTCCAGGGATGCTGCTATGGCCATGTCGGGTTGCATGGGAGAGGCAGGAAATGACTGCAGAGTGCAGCAGAAAATTTGTCCCATGATTTCTTCCGTCTCTTTCCAGCCCCATTGCTGTGATACCCACCAAATGGATGCATTTTCCTCCCCATGGGATCTTGTGGCCAGCATCATGGCTATGCAAAGCTCAGCTCTCTCCCCATCCCTGCACCCCTCCATCCATCACATCTCCATTTGGCTGTGCTGAGGCCACCCCTCACCTTGCAGATGAAGGTATAGTTGCTAATGCAGCAAATGAAATGCATTAATCAAGGAGGAGATAAAAATGTGGAGGGAAGAGTGTTCGTTCATCCACTCCCTGATGTTTCTAATGGTGCTTTTGTTTGCATCTTCTTTTTGTCTTGCGCTTACGCAGTGAGTTCAGGACCAAGCAGAACTGAAGGTTCCAGGAGTAGAAAGACAAAAATCCCCCTCACCTCCTCCTGAGTCCTCAAAACTTGGGACGTTGCTTAGTGACAGCGTTGCTGCTCTCAATTCCAGAGAGAGAACTCGGAGAACCCGAGCTCTTAAAAGCAAGAAAATGGCTATTTGAGGACCTGATAATTCATGTTCCTCGATAGCCCCTTCCCTGCAGCCCACACCAGCAGCAGGCAATGAATGAAGCAGCCTGGCCACTCCTCCTCCCCTTTCTGCTGGCCAGCTCCATTTATTTTTTTACTATTATTCTGCTGTTGTTAGGATTGCTATTCTGTGATCCCATTTAAAATCATTGATTTACCACCGAGTCCTCAATAAGCAATTTGGAGCAATTGGAGCTGTTATCTTACAATAGATCACACAGTGCTGGGAACGGTGGGAAAGGGGGAAGGGAGGGGAGGAGAGGGAAAAGAAGAAAGAAAAATGGTTGGGGCTGCCTACGTGATTTGGGACCCCCAGCCCCAGGTACCAGCTGGGCTGGAGCCATGGGGTCCTGCCCCAGCCAGGCTTTGAATCACAGAACCATTAAGGCTGGAAAAGACTTCTAAGATCAGCTAGTCCAACCATCAAACCACCCCCACCATGCCCACTAAATGGAAAGGGGAATTAAGTCCCCATCATTCCTCTTAGAAACCCCTGCAGAGCAGCTAGGCTGCCCAGCCTTGCTCCCATCCCTGCAGACCAGCCTGGTGCAGAGGGAACCACCACAGCCTGGGCTGTGCTGGTTGCTCATGCAAGCCAAAAACCAGGAGAATGCTCTAGGGAAACATCTCAGCAGAAGTAAGCTTGCTAGTTAAAAGCTCCCCAAAGGCTCCATCTTTCCAGGAGGAAGAAGGAGAAATCAACAGCAGTGTTATTTCCCATTATGCCGAGGCAGATGGTTATCCCCGTGCCAAGTCTGAATCACTGGAATCTCCCCCCAGAAAACACCATTCCTGTGCTGGAGTGACTCAGGTGGGTGCTGGGAGGCTCCACCAGCCTTCCTCTGCCCAGCACGATGGGTCCCCATGCTCCTGCTCCCCTCCAGCCTTTACTGGGGGCATTTTGGCACCTCCAGGTGTCGGGAGGGTTGAGCCAGGGCTGCATCTTGCACGTTCAGTGTCTCCTTCATTACTGTGCCAACGACAGATTTATTTGGGGTTTTTCTGCTTCCCAGTTCTGGAGCAGTTTGGGAAAAACAAAATCACTTCTCAGAGATATCATCTGTGCTCCTGCACCCTTTCAGTCAAAATCAAAAGGGCTTGGGCCAATTTACAGCTTTTTAAGGCAAAACCCAAATAAATGCCATCAAAGGACATGTCAAGGGTGAAGAAAGTTCAGATCAAAAGGTCGAAGAGGTCCACTGTAAGCCAAGAAAATATGTCAAAAGGAAATATGTTCATTTCTGAATGCGTTTTTTTCTGTCCAGAATGCCCCAGTGTTTCAGCCATGAGTGACTGGGTGAACTGGGAATGAATTGGGGTGATTCAGGGCAAGCACATCCTGGTTATTGGGAAGGATTCGGATTAGACGGAGCAGCCCCAGCTCCTCTCCACTCTGGGCACCATTCAGCTCCATACCCTGAACTGCCTTCACGCACCCATCTGAAAACACTCATCATTTGGGATCAGAACACCACCGACATGGGCACAGCCAGGGATCAATTGGGAGCAGTCAGGAGCCATCCCCATACTGCTGAAGGATTTTTCAGCAGCCATTCGCCCCCTGTTTATTGATCCAGCAGCGTTTGCTGCGCTGAATGTAGTGAAGTAACAGCGTTTGGCACTTCGCTGGAGTGGAGATTTTACGGGAACATGCTGATTCCCCATTGCACTGCCTCGGTGTTTAAATGGTTTTGAGCCCACACAGAGCCAGAAACCAAGTGAGGTCCTGCCGGGCTAAATGGATTTCACCACCGGAACAGAAAGGATCGGGCTCCCAGGAACAAGCAGTATTATTTACATGGCATCGATTGGCGCTGAGCTTTTGCTGGCTCAGCACTTTTAACCCCTGGTTTTCATCAGCCGAGTGCTTAACCCTCGGGTAATTGGATTTGCAGCTGTTATTGTGATCTATGCTGCCTCCAATTACTCTCCGTGGGGCACCCATCGGACGGGGAGCCCAAATTGGGATCCTTATAAGGGCAGAGAGAGCAAAGTATCACGGCACATGGGGGCAGGATGTCAGGGTAAACTGAGGCACAGGTGGATGAAGCATTTCCTTAGGGGGCTTTGAGGGACTGAGGTTCAGCATATTGACCCCTTTGTGTGGGATCATGGTGGCAATGCCCTTGTTCCCATTCCCACTGCATCCATTGAAACCCTCGAGGCTGAGCTGCTCTCTCCCACCTATCCAATGGAACAGATCTTCCTTTGGGCTCCTAGCAAAAACTGACAACAAAAAAGCCATAAAGCAGCTGATGGGCAGGGAACGAGGAGCCATGATTCTTCCTGCATGGCCACGCGGCTCTGTCTTCCTTGGGTTGCCACCAAAGGACTCATTGACTGTCATAGAATCATAGAATCACAAAGGTTGAAAAAGACCACTAAGATCATTTCGTCCAACCTGGCTCCAGGTAGGTTTTGGCCCCAGAAATGCAGAGACCCTCAGAAGCAAAATCTTCAGCAGGTGTCTATGGGGAAAACCGTGAACAAAGCCATGAGCAATCTCTTGCATCTTGTCTTCCATCACAGCCAAGAGAAATGCATTATTGGTCTTGACATGGAGGCACAGCAGATGGATAATTGGGTGACATTTGCTGCTCCACGTCACACAGGGTCAGCCAAGATGGTCTTTTGTGACCTTTAAATCCATGAACTAACAAAATTTGGCCTTCTTTGGGTGGTGCTGTTGGAAAGGATGGGAAGGCTGAGATGGGTGCTGGGCACAGAGCTGCAGAATCACGGGGCTCCCTGCAGACCCAGGCTTCCTTTTCCATTTACTAACGGTGGCCCAGGTGCCGCGATGTTTCCCAGCGCAAACCACCCAGCAATTTGCTGATGCTGTTACCCAGTGTCCGCAGCCAATTGTTTGGAAGACAGCTGGAGAGCCTGGAATTGATGAGAAGTGACAGCAGAATCCTGGAAAGGGCCAGGAAATCCCTGGAAAACACATGGAAATTCCATAGCAAGGTCCTTGACCCAGGCGCTTTACCCCCCAGGCACTTCTGGCTTTCTCTTGGCTAAAGCCCAGTGGTGACTGCCCCGGAGCTTCAGGCATTCTGGAGATGCTGAACTCTTCCCAGCAAAGCCATCACATCTGACTGAATCCTACAACTCCATCTTTCTGCCTTTGCCAGGGGCAGATTTTGGCAGCCCCAGGGTTGGCTGTAGGGGAAAATCATCCCAGTGCAGAGCAGGAGCCCCAAAATACCGAGACCTTATGAGTTTTCCTATTTCTTGCTGAGCCAGGCAAAAATGGAGTGAAGAGACCCCAGAAATAAAGGTGCAATTACTAAAGTCATTATCCCAGGTGCTGTACAAACCCACGGTAATGTCAACAGGTGTGGAAGGAGAACAGACAGCTGGAGGAGGAGGAGGAGGAGAGTGGTGGGACCCCCAGGTGTTGCAGAGTCTGAGCTCCATGCAGAGGAAGGGAGAAAATTCCTGTTTTCCTCCTCTCTCCCTCCTCTCTCAATGGCTTGAAGGGGTTGGGCACATTAAGTGGTTTAATTATTTTCATAGCACATAATTTAAAGGGGATGTTTGGCTCCCGGGAAGGCAGGGGGCTGCAGGGGTGGGGGTCCAGCTCTGCCTCCCCAGAGCTGCCTGCAGCCTCTCTGCTTTGCATTAAAATGCAAATGTGTGCCTGCCTGCTGGGAGCAGATAGCGGAACACCAAAAAGCAAGAGAATAAACAGAGGGCAGAGCGAGAGGGGAGCTGGGAGAGAGGCGTCTGTTTAATTATTTTCCCCTATTTTCTTTTCTTCTTCAATGAGATTTGGCCATCAGAGGGCTGTTCAGTTGCTGTATTTACGGATGCCGAAGCGGTAAGGAGGAAAAGTGCTGCTTTGGGACTGGCTGAGCGCTGGGTCCCATGCAACCCTATCATCACACCCATGCCAAAACACACTGTTTTCCTGGGTTTTGACCACGAGATTTCACCTGGTGCCTCCCTGGCATGTTTCCTGCAAGGGAATTAAGGTCCAAACACCTTTGTGGTGAGCTGCTCCCCTTATGCTCCCATTGCCCAAAGGGAACTCTGGAGGACCAGTGTGTTGACATTATGTGTATGCATTCCTGCACCACCGCACCTAAGCAAAGCCCTTGGCATCAATCCACTAGGGGAATGCACGCATGCATAGTTATATATATGTGTATATATATAGATAGATAGACACATGTTGTATATGCATGTCTATATACATATGTATTTATAGTGTATAAATACATACATATTTATGTCTCAATAAATAGATTTACCTATCTAGACTTTGCTCTCTTCATTGAAAAGATGCTGTTACCATCCCCACCAGGACAGGGGAACACTCCATGGGGAGGAGGTGGTGGGGCAGAGCTCTTCTCCTCTCCCCTGCCTACCTCCACCCCACGATGCAGGAGTCAGGTGCATTTCATCAAACAGTTTTCTCACTTCTCCCCTCTCCCTTTTTCTTTCTTTTTTTTTTTTTTTTATTTTAAACAAATATTCATATATGTTAATTTGACGAGGAGGCTTGGCGGCTCCAGGCAGGAATTTGGCTGTATTAATTTTACTGCTTGGAATCGCTATCGCGCAGCCAGACCTGGGTCCCTCCGATAACAGGGCACGGTAAAACAGGAGCACATCACCCACCTGGTCTTTGAGCACATCTTAATTTCCTCATATATATCTCTCTATAGTAGGGTATGTATATTTAAAACCAGCACAGAGCTACCAGGAAAGCTTTAAGGCCGCTCAGGGGAGAAATTTCCATGGTCCCAGAATGATAAACTCCTTAAAGAACTTTTCAAGGCACCGCACAGAGCTCCAGGGAAACTGAGGCACAGGGCCTGGCTGTGCCATCACTTCATTGATGGGGTTGTTGAGGTGGGGAGGATTTTTGAGGGGTGACCCCAAATCCACAGCTTTGACCCCCAAAGCACTTGCTATTCCAACGAGTGTCAAAGCCAAGCGATGCCCCCAGGATGGTGCATTTTGGTTTTGGCTTTTCATTTCCTTTGTGGTTGTGTTGTTGGTTGCTTTTTTTGTTGTTGTTGGGTTTTTTGTTTGTTTGTTTGTTTTTTAGTTTTTCTAGTCTTTTATTTAAGAAAAAAAAAAAAAATAGACACAGTGGTGGGTAACTTCCAATCCAGAAATAATCCGCTGCCAGCTGCCGCCTCCCCCTCCGCCAGGCGATGCTGGGTGCCCACATGTAGGACCCCAACCGCTGGTACCCAGGTGGTCCCCCTGGGTTCAGCCTGTCTGAGGATGCTCTGCAATGGAGGGGGGACTTTGGGACTGAGAGCGGGGTGGCTAGAGGGGTTATGGCAGTCAGAAGGCACCACGGAGGCTGAGCTTGGCTGTGGGAGTCCCCTGTGGGCTGGGACTGGGGGAAATGGGCTGGGACTGGGCATTGCTGTCCCCGCCAGACTGGGAGCTGGGTGAGCAATGCAAAGACCCAACAGCATCTCCCAGCCCGGTGCTGGGAGGGCAGGAACCAGCAGCCCTGAGACAGAGGCAGTCCCCAAGGGATGCTGTGATGACAAACATTAATGTCACCACCCCACAGGGAGCAGGCGGTGAGCTCGAGGTGGGGGTCCAGGCTTTGCCCCCACTTTTGCCCCACATAACCCAAATGCCATGGGATGGCAAATCCCCACACCAGCTCTCACCTCCAAAACTGTGCAACGAGGTGCAGCAATTGTGTGACGCCCATGTATAGTGGATGGCTTTCGGGAACCCCCACCCACCACCTCCCTGCAGCGGGCTGGTGGGATGTCTCCCCTCCTCCAACCCCAGCACTGCAAAATCCGCAGCATCATCCCATCCCATTCATCATTACACACACTCAGGATCCATCCCCATCCATCTCCAGCCCCCAGCTTGCATGCCTCGTGGACCCCGCTCGCTGCGGGTTTGGTGCCCCCACGCTGGGGACAAGCAGACGGCAAAGGGCAAGAAAAGAAAAACAGCCCCCAGGGGTGCCTCTGCATGGGGTGAGGAGGATGTGAGATGTGCAAAAGGGAACCTGCAAGAGAGCCCAACGTGGGTCTCGGGCCCCAGGAAGCAGCCGGTGTGGCGTGGCATGGCGTGGCGTGGCATTGCGTGGCAGCCCCCTCCCTCCCGTCCCCTCTGCCCCTGCGTTAAGCGATCTCTTTGATTCTGCGGATGTAGTTGTGAAGCTCTTCGGGGTCTTGCAGCCCCATGTCCTGGCAGACCCACTCCAAGTCCTCCTCATCGGCGATGGGGATGGAGTTGTAAGCCAGCTCATCGGTGGGCAGCGTGGCAAAGGTGGTGAACTTCACCCGCTTCCGTTTGGAAGTGGGCGAGTTGAGGGGGTCCTCGCTCTGATCCCGCGTGGAACCCCCCGAGGAGCCGTCCCCGCGGCCATGGACCTGGCTCTGCACACTGGTCTGCGAGCTCCCGCTGCTGTGGTGGTCCGCGTGGCAGCAGGTCTGCACATTTTCCAGGGGGTTCCCGGGACTCTCAGGCTGTGGGGAGAGGTCATTGTGAGCCCGCAAGGGCTGCCCATTGCCCAGGAAGACCCAGTGGTGGGAGTGGTCCATGTTGGTCTGGCCTTCAGGTGGGATGCGTTTGTGCCGGTATTTCAACACAAAGACAATGCAGTTGATGAGGAAGACCAAGATGGCCAGACAGAAGACACCCAGAAGGGCGTACATGCCTATTTCCAGGTCCGTCAGCCCCCGGGTCACTTGGACAAAGCCAGTGGGGATGGTGGGGAAGTCCTCTGTGGGGTGAGACGCACTGGGCATCCTACTGTCCTCGCTCGGCTCTGCTTTTCTCTCCACCTCTGCCCGCAGAGTGGTGCTCGGCCCCGTCTCCAGCCCCGGCCTGCTGGGAACGTGGTCGTAGTCATAGGTCGGGTCCTCCTCGGAGCCAAAATGGACCCGCACACTGGCCAGGGCTGTGAAGAGCACGCTCTTACGCTTGGTTTTCTGGCAGCTCTCGCAGATGACCAGCTCAGCCCGCAGCAGTTCCCCCGCACCTTCGCTCTCCGCCACCACCAAGGGGAAGGCTCGGTCCTGGGTCACCGTCACCACCTTCTCATCCAGGCTGCTCACCACCAGGTTGTAGTCCTTGGGGTCGTAGAGGGAGAGAGGGGCTGTGGTGCCATCGCTGTAGGAAATCCACAGGCTCAGGAGCGCTTCCTGCAGGACCAACACAGGCACCGGTTGCCCAGCACGATGCCAGTCCCACCTGCACCTCCACCTCCCCATCCATCCCCCCTCCTTTGCATCCTTCCCCTGTGCAATTCATCCTCTACCCATCCACCTATTGATTTGTTTCATTCCTTCCAACCACCACCTAGCTTTTCTTTTTTGCCTGTTCTTCCCTCAGTTTTCCTCCCAGTTGCTCAAAGACAGGGCCTGCTGAGGGTTTGGGACAAGGTGCAGACCACTTTCTGGCCTGGTATCAGATGGTGCTGATGCTCAACCCCTTCCCCGCTGTTCCCCAGGTCTTGATGTGAAGGAAAGGTTCAGGGGGCAGAGCTTCAAGTCTCCCAGGTAGAGGCCACAGGCCAAGAAGGGCCTCCACAAATCCCAAATCTCAGCCCCCGAGGCATGAATCAGGGCTAACAGAGCTGCGAACACTGTGAATTTTCCTCCAGACCTCTGCCCTCATGGACATGGACAAGAAGATTTCTGGGCTGCTTTGAGGTGGGAAAAGGACTTTTTAGATGGAACCCCACCCCACCTCGAGTCCCCCCAAGCCCAGATCTCACCTGCTTGAGGAAGCTGAGGGTCTGCTGGGCAGCCGTGCGAGCAATGATGGTGTGGCTATTTCCAGGGCTGGGGTGGAGGGACAGTGAGAGGCTGGAGACCACCTGGGCCTTCAGGTCTGTGATGCTGACCTTCTCCTCCGCCACCGTCACCAGTGTCTCACCCAGCACCGCCTCCATGAGCGGGGACACGACCTGCAGGGGATGAGGAGACCGTCACCGCCCGCCAACCTCACGACACATTGGTGGAAAGGGGAAAGTTAGCCGGGGGTACCTTAAAGAGCGTGGTGCCTGGCTCTCTGCCAGCCAGTGTGAAGCTGTCCACCAGGTGGGCCACCCGTGGGTCGTCCACGCGCATGAAGTCACTGACCAGGTCGGTGACCTCCACCAGCCAGTCGGGTCCCAGCATGGTGACCACCTGCCCCGTGCCCTCCGCCGCTGTGGTGTGGAACTGGGTGAAGACCTGCAGTGTGGCATGCTGGTACTGCAGGGCGCAGCCCCGGTTCTGTTTCCTCTCCTCTTCATCCTCCTCGTGCTCACTGTCTCGCACTGACCTGTGGGACAGGGGCAGGAGACAGGTGGCAGGGCATAGAGAAGTGCAGGGTGTCCCAAAGCAGGGGAAAAGCATGGTAGAGCCTGGCCAAAAATTGTCTGTTGTCCACGAGGTCTCTGAGGGCTTTAGCAGCACATGGAAATGGAGTAGCCAAAATCTCTGCCCCCTAATCAGCTGAACAGACAAGATATCTCAAGTTGGGAGGGACACCTGAAGGTCTCTAGATCTCGAAGCAGCATTAATTTTGGAGCTTGGCAGCTCCTGGCCTTATCCACAGGACATTTGACTGTTGACATGGATGAATGTTGCTCACTGGTCCCAGTGTTCAGCCATTCTCATTGTGAAATTTTCCTCTTTCTATCCAAAAATGCAACCTGTGTCCATGATCTCTTACCTTTTCACTGCGGAAAAGTCTGGTTCCATCATTTTTGAAACACTCCCCATTTAGAAGCTGAACATGGCCACTAGACTCCTGCCACCTTCACCTTGTCTTCTCCAGCACACCCCATACCCCATATCTTGGGGTCCTGCTAGGGATTCCTCCCAGCCTGTCATTGCCTCTCTTGCCCTGGGGTACCCCAAACACTGTGCCCCCAGCACCCACCTCCTGTCCGGCAGAATGGGGACCCTCCAGCCCTTCACTTGACTCAGCCGTGAGTCTGAGAGCTCGATGTGCAGTGGCAGTTTGGGCACCCACACTGTCATCTCCAGCGGGGCGGAGAGGTGCTCGTAGGTGAAGGTGACCCGGGCACTCATGGAGCCCTGCGACTCCTTCCCGCTGACAAAGACGTAGTCACAGCTGCTGGAGACCTGGGGAGAGGGGAAATGAGGAGGGTGTAATGGGACGTCTGTCCCCAAATCTCCCCCACCTACAGCTAGGGAGAGCAGGCAGCAAGCAGTGGCCAGCCACTGTAAGTACCCACCAGTGCCTGCCATGGAAGGGAATGCAGCCCCAAGCCTACATCCATCCCCATCCATATCCCTATCTCCATCCCCATTCACATCCCTATCTCCATCCCTATCCACACACTTCCTGCTGACTCCAGAAAAAGCTTCCCAGAGTCCACCTGAATCGTCGCATTCACCTCCTCTCTCTCTCTCTTCCTCTTTTAATTTCCATTTATGCAAATGCCATTAGATAAATTTGCTATAAAACAAATACTTCCTGTGGGGGCCACTTATTACCAACCAATCCAAGGCAATTAAGGAGCTAAGAGGATGCCACTACAGCATTGCTTGGCTCAGTGCAGCAGAGCCAGCAGCACCTTCTCCTTCCCAGCCAGCAGGAAGGAGGCACTGGGCTGGGCACTCCCACTCCACTTCTGCAGCTTTCCCTGAGCCCAGCTCATGGGGCTTGCTCCTTGTCCCCGTACCAGAGCTGCCTGAAAAGACAATCTCAGCTCTGGCAGGGCAGCATTTGAATAAAGCTGAGCTCTTGGGTGAATCCTCCAGCTCTGGATATTGAGCCATTTATCACAATAAATATGATGGGATGCTGCTTGCATTACCTTACCTAATAAATCCCCCCAGCATCTTGTTCTGAGGGCCACTTGTTTTTCTGTTGGTCGAGGGGGGGAGGGGGGGGGGAAGGATACGACAACAAAAAGCAGCAGCACGTCAGCCCTGTCCTGATGATGGAGTGACTGCAGATTAGCTTTTAAATGAAGTGCACACTTGTTGGGAGATACTTCCCGGATTTGCAGCAAGGCACAGGGAAGCAAGGCTGAGGTCTGCCTGGGCTGCGAGCCAAGGCACCGACAGCTCCGCTCCTGTGCAGAGCTCCTCCCTTGGCACAGCCTCAAGCATGGGATGAAGGGGATACATCATGTCTCCATGCACATCCCTCAGCATATGCATGGTGCCTGAGGTCACCATGCGACACTGGATGGTCCTCTCTGGGCAGAGCATGAGGAAATGCCCGGTGTCATAAAATCACTGGGGTTGGAAAGACCACAAAGATCACCTAGCCACCACAAAGATCATCAGCACATGCCTGTGCCCCCATAGAGGGGATGAAGGTGACATTTCACACCCACACTCTGCCACCAGCCTTCATGGGTGGCTGCAGCACCTTCACTGCCATGTCATAGAATCATAGAATGACTTAGGTTGGAAGACCTAAAGATCATTGACCTCCAGCCACCATGACCACCACGTCCAAGATGCACTCCCTCCATGCAAGAGCAACCATCACCTCTACACCACACACAGCGTGGAGAGAAGCAGCCCTTTCCCCCTCCTCGTCCCTCCTTATTGCTAAATTATTTACAGTAACAGACAGTGGATCTCACCATGTACGCTCTGATTTATGTAACGGCTTTATAGCCCTGACACTGTAATCATAGTGCCCAATCTCAGCAGGAAACTGAGAGCTCTCTCGGAAACACATCTCCAGCACAAACACAAAATAACTCAGCGAGGAATTGCGTGGGGCTGCGGATGGCGAGCGGGAGGAGAGTGCGCGGGGCTGGAGGGCTGCTTTATGTATTATTCATCCCCACTTGTGTGCATGTGTCTGCTCCCCCCAGGTCTGGGGACAGCGTGTAAATAGATTTATGAGTCGAAAGGCAGCACATTAAACAGTTTAAGTGTCTTGGAGTCCATCCTGAAGTGTATTATTGCTCCAGTGTTTTATCACGCTGCGGAGGACCGGTCTCCATAAATTAGAGCCAGCGCTGTAAATCGCATAGATCGGGGTTTTGTTGGAGATCTTGGGTAAACAGGTTGTGACACCAGCTCCCACGAGGCTGGCGGCTCCCGGGGACCCATGGAGAGAGCACATCCCAGCACCGACAGGGCTGGCAGAAGGCGGGATATCTAGGGGTGGGTGGGCGGATGGATGGATGGGTATGGTGATGAAATAGTGCAGGCGGGTGGCTGGATGGATACATAGGATGATAGAAAAATATATACGGTTCAATGGGTATGGTGATGAAAAAATAGACACTCGTGGCTGGGTTTGAGGGCTGGTACTGCCTCGTCAGCTGAGGGATGCGTGGGCCATCATCACTGTGGGAGCCAGCATGTGTTCTGTGCTCAATGGAGCAGCCCTGATACCAAGCAGCCCCACTCTCCTGTGTCCCATTGTCCCCAGTGCTCAGCTTGACCCTCCCAGCTCAGCCCAGCACTAAATCCCACACAGGAGATGAATGTCACCCAGAGGCGCAGGTGAAGCCACTGATGAAAACGTGTGGTTCACATTTCAAGGCGACAGTATTTTACCTTATCAGCACTAAGTACTGCGATAACCCATAGTTATTGCTGCTGCCTGGTGCTGCCGTGCACAGCACCACAGCATCCAATGGCCTTCTGTGGGGACAGTGACAAAGTGCATCGTCCTTCTCCCCGCAGAGAAGCACAGAGGGACAGAAACCACCAGAGAGGCTCAGCAGGGATGCGCTCCTAGGGTGGGAGATGGGGATTATCCTTCCCTGTACCCACCTTGATGATGTCCTCATTGTTGGATTTGCACTCCACCATGGCTGAGACATCCACGATGACACCACTCAACTCAATTGCAATGACCTTCACAGGAATGGCCACCGTCCGGCCGGTCAGGATGGCTGTGTTGATGATTTCTGTGTCCTGGGGAGAAAGGGTGCAAAGGAGACAGTCACTGGAGGGCAGCCTGCTCTCCTGCTCCAGCCCTGGGGCCAGATTCTGCCTAGTCCCTCTCCTGCTCCAGTCTTGTACAGCTACAGTGGGATGCATGGATATATGGATTCTGCAGAAGGGGATATGGGGCAGATGGGCTAGTGGGACAGGCAGGAGCGTGGCAGACCATGTCCACATCCATCTCTCCCTGCAAAATCCTCATGGGACAATAAACCATCCCCACTACCAAACCAGAAGGCAGGAGAAAGTGCAAGTCCTCTTACCATGGCCAGGGGCACAATGGCCCGGATGTCCCTCTGGATGACCGTCAGCTCCGTCACCACCTTCTCCAGATCGGGCGGGGGGTTACGGCCCCTGTAGTCGATGTGCCACATGATGCGGCGTGTCACCGACTGGCTGGTGAAGTTCTCCATCTCGAAATCCAGCTGCATGATCTCAGAGGAGGATTCTCCATCCCTGGCAGGGGACCGGAGGAGGATGCGGTGAGTTGGGTGCTCTGGATGGTCCCATTAGAGTGATGCAGAGCATCTCCAGTGGGTCCCTTCTCAGGGGTGCCCCTGCATGACAGGGGGGAGCAGGATGGTCACCACCACGATGCTCAGCCCAAACACAGCTGCGCATATGGAAACCCACACAAAGGGAAAGCATTTTCCCTGTAGATCCTGCAAAAGCCTCCTTGGAGCAGGAGGATGGAGCACGGTGACGAGTGCTGAAATAGTCTTGCTCTCATCTTGGCATGCAGCAGAAATTGAGAAGGTCCCATCAATCTGGGGATGCTGGATGGAGGCAGTTTCTCACTTATAAATATATAATGAGTGAAAGGGATTCCTCGGCAGCACAGCAAATACCAATGTCTTCTGCATCCCCCCAAGCATCCCTGGCAGAGCAAAGCTGCCTGGATTTGGGGAATGACTTAAGATGCAGATGCTGGAGTGCAAAATAGCCAATAATGGCCATTATCACCCCAAAGCTCTGGGTGTGCCGGGTTACCTCCAATCCCTGCTGCCCCTGAGGCGAAATGCTTGTGCTTACATGGCCCAGAGGGCAACACGGCTTTGAGTCATTCATCATTTCCATTACGTTAATATTTGATCGAGTTGTTTGTCTAAAAGGTGATTGTAATCACTTTAAATTCATCTCCCGTCTCTAACCTTTCAAGGCTGATTTGAGTCGGCAGCAGAGGCAGAGTGGGGGCTGGGGAAGGAGAGGAGAGATGGAACCCTCCATGCCTGCTGTGCATGACTCCTGGGTGGCACCATGGTGGGCACAGGGCTGCTCCTGCAGTGAGCAGGAGGTGGCTTGTGGCCACGAGGATATACCAGTGTCAGCCACAGGCTCTGATGTCTCTCTGCTACAGCTGCATTTTGCATCTTCCAGCACAGCTTGAGATCATCAGTTTGCTCTAACCCAGCTCCCGGAGGCATTTCCCTCCCTGCTCCCAAAGACACCAGGTGATGGAGATGTCACCACCTGGGAACAATCCAGCATATCACAGTCTTTCCTGCTGGTGATTTTGACCTGGTGTCCAGCCCCTGACCTTGCAGTTCAAGGAGCCTCCACAGTCCCCCTATGTTTGAGGGCCAGTCCCACATCTCCCTTTCCCGGAGCAGCGTCTGGGTTTTTACTCATCTTTCTGGGTCTTTAGTCCTTCTGATCATTCTCAACTCTATCCCCTAGATTCTCCTTGGCCAACTCAAGCCTTTCGTCACCCAAGCATGGGTGAGGAATGGGCATCATCCTTGTGCCCTGCAGGGCAGAACTGCCCTGTCCAGCCCAGGTGGTGTCTAGGTTCATGCTCTCCATCCAGTACTCATCCATGAGCTTAGGGACCAGAAAGTTCTTACTTGGGGAGTGCTCCCCTTCCTTCACGGAGGGATTCTTCATTCAGGACAACCAATAAAGAGCTGCTACCATCTACGGTATTATAATTTTTGCAAAAATTAAAATACTTCCACCTCAAACTGGAGGATCCTTCACGCCTTCACAATACCACCCCAACCCTCCCCATATGCACCCACCAGCATCTGAAAATCAGAAAATCAGCAACTGGATAAATACCAGCTGAGGGACAGGGATGCAGCAGAAAAATGGTGCCATGACCCAGGAGCGAACTGCTTGAGCTCCAGCTTGGTGTTGGCCATGGAGTAGATCACACCCAACGACACCACCCCACACCCCACACCAGGTGTTCAAGACCTGTGGAGATGTGGAACTGACAGACATGGTTTAGTGGGCATGGTAGGGATGGGTTGATGGTTACCTGGGCCCGGCGCCTTCCACCCTGGCCACGTCAACAGTAGCTGTGGAGTGTTTGCCACCCGTCAGCAGCTCCGAGCTCACCAGCCACTGCCCACTCCTCGACTTGGTGCTGAGCAGGTTGACCCCTTTCTTGGCCTTCACCCTGCAGAGAGCCATGATCAGGGCAGTATCCCATATCCCTGTACACTCCCAAACATCTTCACCACTCTGCTGTGGGTGCAGAGAGACTGTTCACCCCAAATTCCTCTTGGATCTCAGAGACATCATCGATAGTGAAAATGTCACTGCTCCACCCAACCCAGCCAAAACCAGCAATCCCTGCCAATGGAGATGGATCATGGGATCAGGACCCTACCTGAGGGTGAAGTGCTCCACCGTGGAGTTGGACATCAGGTAGAGGAGGATGCTCAGCACCTCGCCTGGCTTCAGCGGCCGGTCAGGCAGGCGGATGAAGACATTGCCATCCAACCGATGCTCCTGCATGGGCTGTGCAGGGGGTGGCTGCAGGAGGCTGACGCTACCGATGCGCAACAGTGGGTGCTGCGTGGGACCCTCAGTCCTTGCCCCTCCAGTTCCTCGACGAGGGGATGATGCTGATGTGTCCCCAAGGCACTGTCCAGCCCCATCAGGGGCGTGAAGAGTGTAGTAGAGCTCGACTTGTTGGCTCTCGCCTGGCACCTCCATGCCGTCGGGGCCCTTCCTGCGGCCCAGTGGCACAGCAGCGGGCCGGAACCAGGCATGAGGCAGCTCAGCCTGCACCAGGCAGGTGGCCAGGCTGCCCCGGAGCCGGCACGAGCTCTTGATCTCGCGGGCATCGCGGAAGGCATGAAGCCTGACGCAGGGCAACCGATCGGTGACATCGAAATCATCCCAATCCCGACCGGCCACGTAGAAGAGCACTTGGACCACGGGCTGGTTGGCCACCAACCGGGGTTGGATGATGAAGGCGCGCACCTTCCAGTTGACTGTGAGGCGGTTGGGGACTTCCAGGGTGCTGGAAGGCTGCAGGTGCTCCTTGGGCAGCACCAACCCCGTGCTAAAGGGTCCCAGGGTGACGTTGAGCACAGGCAGCTCCTTGGTCTGGAAGACGACGAAGGGCTCGGCTCGTTGCAGAGGGTTGCTGCTGTTGGCCGGGGGGCTGGCCCCCACCTCCTTGAGGAAGAAGGCCAAGCGGGTGTTGGACAGGCGGTAGCTCACAGGCAGCATCGCAGCACCAGGGGGCTCAGAGGGCTCAGAACTGGGGGCTAGCCCCTTGGCCTGCACTGTGAAGGGGATGGAGAGGGCGGTTAGTGTGGGACATCCACCTCTGAGCTCCCATAGCAATGATGAGGTGCTGCAGTCCCAAACCATCCTGCAAGGGCAGCAAGAGTTGAGATGGGTTTTACTCATGTTAACCACCCTGGAACCTCAGGGATCTCTGGGCTTCCCAGAGAGATCTCCAGCCCTTGGCATGGGATGGAGCATTTGGGATGTCAAGGGCCTGCCCAAAGTTGGATCAGGATGTGCAGGAATATGGCATAAAAGGCTGAGTCCTAATTTCCAGCAGCCTTTTGCCAACTTGCTGATGGAGCCCGTGGGACAGATCCTGCCCCAAGGCACACCTGGCTGGTTGCACTAAGCCCAGCTGCTTGGGCAGCATCTGCATCTCCCATCCAGTACCCATCAGCTCTTGTGCCGCAGCCCCTCACCACAGACATCTCAAGGAAGACATCTCAAGGTCTTCTCATTTGCATCTGCCAGCAATTCCCAGGATGCTTCCCCTCCCTGCAGCTCCCCGTCACACAGCAAGCAGCCCTGGCGCTGATTGCAGCCATTCCCCAGTGGCTCCAGCCCCCACCAGTGGCACCCAAATTATGGGTGGTGAAAGGCACTGATGTGACAGCTCAGCATCCAGAACAGTACCTGGCTGGGGGCTTCCAATGGGGGATTGTGCAGTGGGACTGCCAAATGTATCTCCCCTACCCCTATTTTCTACCCAGGGACATGGAAGGGAGCACAGATACCCAGGCAGGGTTCTACCAGCTGGAGCATCAATGTGGTTGCACCCACACAGCTGTGGGATTGCTGCCACTTAAAGCTCTGCCTCAGTTTCCCCTGTTGCTGCAGCAGAGGGGATACTGGTCCCAAAATGCTGGGGCAATTTGCATGCTGCTTCCTGCCACACATGGCTCAATGAGACCCCATAAACCAGCTATGATCTTACTGCTGCAGGGGTTAACAGCTTAGAAGGGCTCTTAACAGGATTAGCAGTGATAGGGGTACCAATGGCATCCTCAGCTGTGTCACCCAGGATGCAGCTTCTCCCACCCTCAGGGCCAGGCATGATGCTGGGGACACACTGGTGGCACTGCTGGTGATGCCACTGCGCTGGCTGCAGCACAGCCCCACTCTGTGCAGCCACAGCTGCTCCTGCCATTCCCCATCTTTTTTCCAAGCCATGTGAACTGTTTGCTGAAAAGCAGAGTTGTGAAAAGATCCCCAAACTGGAGCTACACTGGGATAACCACACAAATGCCCACAAAAATGAATGAGGCACGGGGAGCCAGTCAAAAAGGCTGAAGCTTGGTGTTGAATCACTGAAACTGTAATGTTATCCCTCAAAAATCTCTGGTGTTTGGAGAATGCTTAAATCATTCCATGAAGAAAATCCACCCAAAGGCCTGCTCCCCCTAGGCACCCCCTCAGCGCCAGGGGACATGGGTGACAATGCTGATGGGACAGCGGTGTGGCACCGAGCCCCACACCACACACAGATCCCAGTGCCATGGGGGATGAGCCGGGCTGGAGATTAACGCCGTGGTCATGATTAGTGCAGCACAGGCGGATTGCCGGCACCCTGAGATGCTATTTCCTTCCGCAGACAAAATGCATTTAAACGATGCTATAATCTGTCGCCAGGAGGGGGGACTCAATGGGTGTCTCCACTCCTTGGCTATAAACAAATCCTATAGGGCAGGGTCCGGCTGGCAACGTCCAGCCGGCAACGTCCAGCCCAAGGCAAATAGCAGCCCAGAGCTTTTGTTTCTGCAGCCCCTGCACCAAACAGGGACAGAGCATGGGGTGAGGGAAGGGGTGAGGAAGGACACAGGCGCAAGACAAACAGACACGGGTGGAGAGGATTAGTGGAACCAGGGGGAAGAATGGAGAATGGATGGGAAGGATGGAAGAAGGTGGAAGGGTGGAAGGAGAGGAAAAGGGAAAGAGGAAAAGGGAAAGAGGAAAAAGGGGAAGAGGGAAAAGGGGAAGAGGAAAAGGG
>NC_034426.1:4825080-4831892 GCF_002078875.1 Numida meleagris
AAGAGGAAAAGGGAAAGAGGAAAAGGGAAAGAGGAAAAGGGAAAGAGGAAAAGGGAAAGAGGAAGGAAAGCCCAGCAACGGAGAAGACCCCAGCCCACACAGATTGTCCCAACCCAGCAGCCCCCAGGAGGGAGGGTGGTTCCTGTGCCCCCACCCCTGGCTCAGTTTAGGGAGACAGATGGGTTAAGTCCTGGCCACTGACTCTGCTCCGCACCGGCCCGCTGCAGTTAACAGGATTTGCAGCGCCTGACCTGCATTCCCGATTTTATTAGGCTGGCGCAGGGAGGACCATATGGTTCTTCCACCCTCGCAGCTCAGCACCACGAGCAAAAAGCAGGCTCTGACCAGCCCTGGGGGTGCCTGGACCCCATGGACTGAGGACCCCCCCAGCCCCATAGCAGGACAGGACACCCACATCCTTCCCAGCTCCGTCTGTGGCAACCCAGGGTGGACTGTGATCCACAGCAGGGAGAGAGGGCAGAGAGGAAGGCAGAAACGTACAACTGGCGATGACCCCCCCCCCCAAGCAGCCACATCTGCCTGGCCAGATGTGCCCCACGTCGCTGCAGCCACGCGGCCAGATGGGCCACCGGGCCAGCAGCGGGGGCATGTGGGGACAGCAGTGCAGGACGCGATGTGGCAGCACCCACGACCACACATGGAAGTCAACAAGAGCCCCCCAGGCTGGGGGAGATCTCTACTTCTGGAGATCGCCGATGCTGAAAGAATCCCCCAATCCCATAGAGCAAACTAACTCCATCGTCACTGCTTGGGGCTGCTGGGGTCAGACGGATGGACACATGGGAAGAAAGGCTGATGGTCAGACTGGATGTGGTTGTGGCTCCTCAGCCCCTCCATCCCTGCTCCCACCAACTGTCCCAAGGCTGAAGAACCTCCTCCTCCTCCTCCTCCTCCTCCTCTTCCCCTTATCCAGCACTGATATCCTGCGCTGAGCTTCAGCTTAGCTCCAGCCCCAGCTGTCTGCCATAGGGATCGCTTTAGCCACGCTCCAGGGGGGATCTTGATCCCGGCTTATCCTGTGGGATATGGCGGGAGGCTCCCGGCACATATATCCCCACTTAGCAGGGGAAAAGCAGATAGAAAAACACTGGAAAATAAAATAGGGCTGTTGCTGGGGGCTGTGGCCCAGTCTGTTCCAACACAGTCCAGCTCCATGATGCAACTGACACTAAGCTCAAAGCTCCTAGCAGATGGCTTCGTGCTGGTTTGAAGCTCTGCTGGTGCTTCTTGGAGTTCCTGGTCATCCAGGGGAACAAAAAGGCTGATGGCATTTAATTAGTGGTCAAAGACCCCAAAGATGGGTCCTGAGACCCTGTGCAGCCCAGCTCCTACGGCACAGCTGTCACCTCCATCTCACTGCTAAGGTGCCAAGAGGATGGTCCCACCACAAGGCCACCAGCACAGATGTCCCATCACAAAGCCAGCAGCATCCAGTCCAAGTTTTGGAGCCCTCAAACCCAAAGTCTGTGGGGGTGTCAGCACCCACAGTCCACTTTTTGCCTCCATGGCCATTAGGACCAACCACAAAGGACACACATGAGCAATAAACACCAAGGATGTCCCAACATCCAGATGCTCCAGCCAGAGGCAGATGCAGCTCCCAGATGAGTCTGACACCCACAGAATCATTAAGATTGGAAAAGACCACTAAGATATCTCATCCAACCATTTCCTCATCCATCCTGGGACCAGGCATCCCCTTCCATCCCCAGTCCAGAACACTGACCCCATCACAATACGCTTTCATCCAAGCAGGGTGTGCACCTCCAAACAGTGTAAAAAAAACCCAAACCAATAAAAATGGGAAATGGAGGCTTCCACCTCCATCCAAACCTCAAGGATTCAGCCCTAGCAGTGCTACAGTCAGCCACAACCTCAAGCACCCCATTCCCATCTCTGGGAAGTTTGGACTTTGGGGGGGGTCACAGGCCAGCAGGACCCCCGCTTTGCACCATAGCACAGCACAGATTGAGAAAACCCTCCCAGCAATGAGATGGGAGCTGAAATGGGAAGCCCAGCCCTCATGAGGAACTCAGAAATGCTTCCCATCAGCCAGAGCCTAGGAAATTGTTTTCGGCGACATGAAAGACAACAAGATCCCCGGCGCAGTGCGAGCTTCCATCTCCAGTGTTAGCTAATTGGAACTCAATTAAGTGAATAATTGTTACAAATGTACAGTCACCTCCCCTGGCGCACAGCAGTGAGATGGCCAAGGGAGGCTGTGGGGACAGGTGGACTGAAGTCCCTTGGCCATCTAGGTCCCCAACTCTGCCCCATAGTGGCGATGGGGTTGAGAAGCCCCATGGTAAGAAGGAGCACAGTGCTTGTCCCAGAAAAGTGATCTCATTCAGCCCGGGGTAGGGGTTGAGTGGGTAATGAACAGAAAAAGTGAACTGAGTTTTCCTATGGGTGGCAGTGGTGGATTCTCCAGTGTCCAGTATAGGATTGTGCGGGCGCTGCTTGACTCTCCCTTTTATTTTTAGGGTTCCAGAGGGGAAGGATGGAGATGCTGTTGCCTGGGGGCATCCTTGGAAATCCTCCTCCCAGCACCCACCCAGGGATGCCCCTTCCCACCCCATCCCACTATAAAAGCATTGTGGCTGACATAGGGGTGCAGCAGCCCCCCCAGCTCCAGCCCAGCACCATGGTAAGAAGCAACACAAGCAATGCCAGCAGGACACGTGCTGGGTGCCCCAGGCTGCAGTGCTAAGCCCTGCATTTACCCCAGGAAAATAACCAAAGGGAGAGGAGGGGGAAGAAACCCAAAGGAATAAATAAATATGGCCTAAATGGGATGTACCGCACACAGGCGCAGCCTGCTATAAATCCTGGGAGCAGGCAAGGCTTTTACACGGCAGCTACTTTAGAGCAATTTCCACAAATCACGCCAGGGGACAGGTCGGGGGCCGGGAAGGAGAGGGCCTTTGCGGAGGAGGAAGAAAAATGAAGAAATGAATTAAAAGGCAGTGAGAAAAAAAATAAAAAATAAAAATAAAAAGGATGAGGGACTGCCTGAGCGTGAATGCCCATAGGAACGCCCAGGGGCCGTGGAATGCTGTGGGTCAGGGGGGTGGGGGACAAGCTGCAAGTGGGATGGGGTCCAGCATGGAAAAGAAGCCTGGAGAGCAGAGGGAAAATCCCAAATGCTGAACTTTTGTCAGTCCTGCAAGGGACAGAGCAGAACCTGCTGCGGTAACTTGCAGGGCTGGGATGCAAAAGCACCTGAGATCTCAGGCAGAAAGATTAAAAAAATCAAGCACGGCAAATATTGCACAGCAGCAAAGGGAAAACGCTGCCCAGCGGGAGCCGGTGGCTTCATCAGGGAGGAAAAGCAAACTGCTGTGATTGCAGCATCCTCCTGGGACGGAGCACAGCGAGCTGTGGGTTCTGGACCTGGGCAGCAACAAGTGGGGCAGCAGGCTGGGAAAATGGCACAGTGAGAGCATCAATGCGAGGAGCAGCCCCTGCTGCACAAACCGGGGGTCTGTGGGGGAGAGGCAATGGCCAACAGATCCCCACACCCGGGTTTGTGCCTCCCCTGGCAGCACACATCCCAGGCCACTGTCGAATTTGGCCGGAGGACCCCAGTTTGCAGGGAAACTGAGCTCAAAGCAGCTCTTCCTACAGCAGGAAGCGCCAGGATCTGCCTCCTCCCGCAGCAGTGCCCTATTGGCATTGCCCTCCCGCTGCACGCCTGTCCCAAAGGCACCCAGCCCTGGCGCCGCGCGGTCCCCCCATGGGAGCAGCCACTGCCTCCTCCCTCCCGGGGGGCAGCTCATTAGCAGAGCCCTGTATTTAATAATAAAGGACGCCAATTAGATTAGCGAGAGTGACCTTTTCCAGACGGATGGGATGGGATGCTCGTGCGGCAGCCGTCATGAGCGCTGGATGGAAAGGGAATACACTGATTCATTCTGCCACCTCTTTGAGTTGATACACTTGCAGGAGCCAAAATTCAGGTTGTTCCATGCCAAACCCCCTCCCACCTCACTGCATTCCCCAGGACAAGGCCAATTCCCATGGCCATACAGCAGGGGACAGGCAGGTGGTTGCTTTGTGCCCATGCAATGTCAGGAGAAGCTCTGCTGGAGCAGGGTTGGGATTTTTTAGGAAGAAGATAGGATGGGAGAGGAGGGTCCCCAGCAGCTGGCCAAGGAGGTGGGGGGGGGAATGAAATCTGTGAATGGTAACCACAGAGCTGGGCTTCTAGAAGCACTGAGCAATGCCCAGCTGTGGGAATGCTGCTGCCCCATGCCCTGCCTCCATTTCTCCCGGTGGAACTTTGGTTCCAAATCACTGGGCAATCATGCACATGCACACAGACCAACACACAGCCCTGGCTAAGGGTATCGAGGCACCCAAAGTACCTTTGGGCACACTGCTCCAATACCCAGTTTATCGTTAAAAGGCCCCACTTGTTGCTGGGCTGTCGAACAACAGACAGCAGTTCAACCCCAAATTCAAACCCGTGGGAAATTCAATGGGAAGAAATGGTGACAGGGAATAGCTGGGGTCACGCAAGGGCAGCCTGGAACCAAAGCCTGGGGTTGGGCCTGGGGTGACCTCTCTCTGCCTGGTTCAGCCCTGCTCAGGGGCCAGACCCTGCTCCAAGGGACAGGGGCACCAAGGTCCCGCTGTTCCCTGCCTGCTCCGGGCAGAGCTGAGGGTGCTGAGGGAATGCGCCCAGGACCCATTCAGTGAGGAAACACCGGCTGCATATTCCCCATTTCAACAGCGAGTTATGGCATATCTCCACCTGCTGGTCTGAAATATCCCGAAGGTGGGGATGCTCTGAGCCCACATGGGGACGGGAGGCGACGCGTGCCCTCCTGGGGTTGGGGTACATCCTCCACCCCCAGCCCCACGCATGGGACTCGGCCACAGTGGGAATTATGGGGTGGGGGATGCAGGGAGATCGGCATGGCCCCAGCTCCATCACCAATGGGATGGAGGCATGCATTCCCCCCACTGAATAACATCGCATCTCCATGCCCACCACCCCAGTGAGAGGGGAAACTGAGGCACACAGCAGGGTGCTCAGGTGCTCGGTGAGGAGCAGGGAGAGCACACGGCATCCGAACCCAAACCCCCAGCACAAGCACAACATCAGGTGAATCCCTGCAGTGCCACAACCCCAAAGGGCTCCTCTGGCTTTGAGCTGCCAGCTCCGTCCCTCTGGAAAACCCTCGTGCAGCCCCGGGGCCGCCCCGCTCCGGGATGTGGGATGCCAAAATCCCCATTCTGGCAGCTGCTGGTTGGGGGAGCTCGGACAAGCGGGGCACCCGAAACAGAAGGGAACCCCAAGGGGTGAGGCTGCCGCTGAGGTATTAAAAATAAGAAGAAATAATCATTAAAAAGGGAATAAAAAATAAATCCTTCGCCGAGAGAGAAGGGCTCTGCGTGGCCGTGCGCTGACCCCAGCGGCCATCCCAAGCATCCCACTAGGAAGGCCGGGGGAACGAGGAGCCTTCAGCCTCTCCTTCTGGCTCCCCACAAGATATATATATTTGTCCAGGAAAGGCCACAGGGGCCATGAAATGAGCCCTGAAGTGTTGGCTGGTGCCTTGCAGGGATCCCAGCACCCTAAACAGCAGCCCCAGCCCAGGATCCCCTTGGTCCCTTACGACCTCCGAGGGGCTACATGTGCCCACCATGCTGGTCCTAGGAGCAACAGGGGGGTCAGGGACCCCCAGCAGGGGATGGGGAGCAGGGGCTGCTTTGCATGGGCACGGGAAGTGTGGGCACGGGAGATTTCCCATCACAGAGCATTCCTCTGGCAGCGGGGCTGGCAGCCGCCTGCGGTGCGGTGGGGAAGCCAGATCCAGACGTCTGCATCTCATAAAGGCAAATTCAAGAGGGAGGACGAGCACGTTTCCCCGCTGGCTGCCCATCCCATACCTGTTGTTCCCCCAGAAGCAGATTGCCGGGGCTCTGCATCTGCTTTTGCGGTACGGGGGGGGGGAGCAGCACCCAAAGGTGCTGGGTGAAGCTGTGGGGTCAGCAAGGCAAAGCCGTGCTGCGGGTGCTGCACTGGGAGCCCCTGGTGGGGGCGGAGGGGGGGGGGGGCTAAAGGAAAAAAATAACCCCTGCCTTCTCCCCGCAGCACTCTCAGTGTCCCCCCTCCCTAATTATTATTTTTGCTCCCCAGGAGCCTCAGGGGCTGCAGATGCTCAGAAAAGCCCCCCCGTGCTCTGTCCATGGGATGCTGGGACACGATCTGAGCACCCCAAGGCTGCAGCAGTGCATCTCTGAGGGACACCCCGAGCCCACAACATGGGGTACGCACAGCACCCCCCATTTCCAGCAGCCCCCCTCTTTCTGCAGCTTTGCCCGGTGCATTCGCAGGAGTTGCTTTTACAGGAAAACCACCCAAAAAGAGCCACACCCTAATGACCCCCCCTTCTCCCCCCACCCCCGGCAGCAGGTTCCCCTATCCCCAGGGCTGTCACCGGGGCAGGCCGGGATGTCACCAGCAGGCACAGCACGGGGGGAGGGCTGCGATTTGAATGCAACTCAGGGAAAGTGAAAGCAGGCAGTGCCTCCCCCTCCACCTCCAAGGAAGCAGCTGGGAGCCCCAGCCCCAAAATGCACGAATCGGAGGGAGGGAGGAGGCTGCACCCCACTGCCGCACCCTGACCCTAAATGATGGCACAGCAGTGGCTCTCAGCACCCAACTCGGTGCAGGATGCAAAGTGTCCCTTGGCCAAGGGAGGGGGCACCCCGCTCTGCATCAGGGATGCGGTGGGTAGGGGAGGATGGGGGGGGGGCTGGGAGATGTACCCCCTTCCCCC
>NC_034426.1:4832548-4860424 GCF_002078875.1 Numida meleagris
CACCCCATCCCCGGCCCCCCCACCCCTCCCTGCCGCAGCCCCCCCAGCGCCTGCGGGGGCTCCGAGCCGGGGATGGGTCCCCCCCTCCTTCCTCTTCTTCCTCCTCTTCTTCCTCTTCAGGATCCAGGGGGGAGAAGAGCACGTGGACCCCCTCCCCCGAAGAAAAAATCAAAGCAAATCAAAGCTTGTGCCGGTGAAGGATGGTGCTGCAGGGCTAGCGAGTCGCCGGCCCCCCCAGTGCACAATAAAAATAATATAGATAGATAGATAAGATCTCCAAATCTCAGCCTTCCAAAAAGAAAATCGGAAATAAAGCGCTCCCCCCGCGAGTAAAAAAAAAAGAAAAAATAAGGCGATAATAAGGATAATTTAAAAAAAAATAGAAGAAGAAGAAGAAAAACACTGAAAAGCAGGAGGGTGAATAATTAATCCGAGGCAGATGCAATCAATTAATCACCGGTGGCGGAGTCCCCGCATCCGAAGGCAAAGTTTGGGGGGAGCGGGGCCGGGGCTGGGGCTGGGAGCGGGGGGACCCGGCCATGGGCGTGCAGAGGGGGGGGTCCCCGCTGCCCCCCCTCCGGGTTAAAGAGAGGGAGGTGCCCCGCTCGTAAAGAAAAATAATAAACAGGGGAGCGGGAGTCCTGCAGGAGTCTGGGGGGGGCTCTGCACTTCTCCCCCCTCCCGGCCCCCGTGGCCGCTCGGCCGGAGCCGCATCGGGCTCCGGTGGGTGCCAGCGGGAGGAGGTGCCTTCCTCCTCCCCCTCCTCCTCCTCCTCCTCTTCCTCCTCCCCCTCCTTGGGCGAGGGGGTGGGAGCAGAGCGGAGTCCCGCTCCTGCTGCTGTGCTGCGTTGCGGTGCGATGCGATGCAGCCCCCGATCCCCCAGCACCATTCACCCAGCAGCCGCCCAGCCGAACCTCCCCACCCCAGAGTGCAGTGGGGTGTGGGGGGGGGGAGGCTGCAAAGCCCTCCCTGCCCTCCCCTCCATGCTGTCTGAGGGAGTGATGGCATCCCATCACCCCAGGGTGGAGGGGACCCGCTGGGGTTGGCCACAGACCACCCCCAGTGCCCCCCATGGCTGAAGGATCCCTGCAGCCTCCCTCCCGATCCCTTCTGCCTCGTGCTCTGGGAGCAGCTCCCGTAGGGTTCGGAGATGCTGGCAGCACAGCTGGGCAGGGATTTCCCTCATCCCAGTGGGGAAAATGGGGTTTGGGGGAACACACCCAAGGAGCGCACGGTGCCAAGCTGGAATGTTCAGGGGCCCCAAAAAGAGGGCAGGGAGCAGCACCTCCATCCCCACACCCCATTCCCAGACCCCAGAGCATCAGCAGGAGGTGGTGCTGAGCCTGCAGCGTGGAAACCCCACCATCTCCCACTCCTTCCCCATCCCATAGGCATTGGTATAGGGCAGGAACTGTACACCGACCATTCAGCACACTCTCTGTCACACCTCCACGCTGTGACCCCCATGTGCCTCCCGTGTCCCCTCCTGCACGCTTCCCAATCCCCCCCAGGTTCTCCCATCCTTCCTCCTCCTCCACCATATATTTCCCCATCTCCCTTCACCAGGAAATATTGGCCAGCGCTCTCATCCTGGAAGCCTCATTTATAGTGGAACTGCGTAAGACATCTCCATTAATGCCAAAATAATTCACAGCTATTAATTGGGTTGACCTTGAATGGTGACAGAAGCCGAAGATGCCCCCACGAAGGGCCCGATGGTCGCATTGGTGGGCGGTTCTTTGGGGGGAGGACAGCCCTGGGGCAGCCCCAGCACCTTTGGGTGCTCTGGGAGGGGCTTTTTTGGTGGATAATATGGGGATATCCCCAGCTGGGGCCATGGGAGGTGAGCCCTGCCCCCAAGCCCACCACATAGACTATGCCAGGAGGGCAGAGCATCATCGTCAGCACCCTCAAAACACAGCCATGGATCCGGCCTCGTTGCACCGCTTGTTTTCATACAAATCCTGTGATTTATAACCCAATCTCCCGATTGCTTTGGGGAGGGGAGGGCTGACTCATGGGCTGCGGTCCCTGGGGATGGAGAAGGGAAGCGGTGGCACGGCCGTGATTCATCCCTCCTTGCCCGGCATGGGGCAACAGGGCACAGCCTCAGTTTCCGCACCCCAAAACGGGCACCCAGGGCTGGGAACAAGGGGCAAGGTGTGCAGAAGCAGGCAGCTGCAACCCCCATGCTCCAGGCAAAGACCAGACTCAAGAATGCATCGGATCAGTGGACATCGCATCCCCAGTGCTTTCCAGGCACAGGACCATGCTCCCAGTCCCAAACCCATCAGGAATTGGGAGCAAACCCCAAGCAAAGGCATTTCTGAAAGCACCCACTCGGGACAGCCTGACTCTCCCCATTAATCCCCATCCGGCGTTTCACCTGCTGATAATCCCAGGGCAGCACTAATCGCTGGGATAACAGCGGCTGCCTGACACTAATCGCCCAATCCGGCCCTAATCCCTGTGGGAGAGGCAGAGGTGTTGCACGGGGTCAGCAGTGGGCACAGGGCTGGCAGCCCACCCTCCTTTTGGGGGCTTTAAGAGGAAAGCAAAGGGGCCAGAGCTGTGGTGTGCACCTGGGGGACACTGTGGGGTGTTCATACTCTGACCCCAAAGAGCCTCCAAAGCTGATACAGTGCCCATAAATATAAAAAAGTAGAATAAAACAAGCTCAGCGAGCACCCCAGGAAGAGGAAACCCTCCCATTTTCCAAAGATTTGCAGTCAAGATTAATGCAGGGAAGTTCCTTGCCACAGAGAAACTCTTTGCAAAGTGGCCGCAGCGCTCGCGGCCGACCCCGTAACTAATTCTGCACGGGTGTGGAATGGATGAGCCTGGAACATGATTAAAAATATATATCAATTCCCTCCCCTTCATCGCAGCGCCCGAAATACATTTATATCATCCAGCTTTCCTTATATAGTTCTGATAGTGACATAAATATAGAAATCCCGTAATTGCCATAAATTCATTTTATGTTATTATTTCTAAAGGGGAAAAAAAAAAATCCTTTTATTGTAACTCATTGTCCAGCTGCTTTCCTCAGGGGGTTTGTGTCACTGCGGTGGCTCCTTGCACGTGCCCGTGGCTCTGTCCTGCTCTTCTTCCCCATGTCCTGAGCCTTGTCTTGATGATCTTGGAGGTCTTTTCCAGCCTTAATGATTCCATGGTTTAGTGGGCATAGAATCATAGAATTGCCAAGGCTGGAAATGGGATGGTGGTGATGAGTTGATGGCTGGTGATCTTAGAGGTCTTTTCCAACCCGAATGGCTCTGCGATGCTACGATCTCACCCGAATTAAGCAGAGGGTATGAGGATCCTCCAGGCTTCATCCACGAGGGGCTGGGGAGCAGGGAAGGAGCCTGCTGGTGGTGGCATCACACAGAATCACTGAGTCATTCAGGTTGGAAGAGACCTCTCAGTTCCCCAACTCCAATCCAACCCCAGCCCACCCCACCGTGCCCACTGACCACGTCCCTCAGTGCCACATCCCCACGGTTCTCAACACCTCCAGGGATGGTGACCCCACCACTTCCTGGGCAGCTGTGCCACTGCATCACTGCTCTTTGGGAGAAGAAATTCTTCCCAATATCCAACCCAAACCTCCCCTCGTGCAACGGACACAAGGACCACCCACCCCAGCAGGTCCAGAGCCCCACGGCCAGCCAATTGATTTGGCTTCAGGCACCCCAAACATCATAACGATACATTAGGTATCCGATGCAATATTTATAATATTAAAATGAATATTTTAATAGCTTACAAATGTAATGGAAGGGCGAATCAAAGCGGTAGCACCAAGCCATTTCGGTCTGGTGAGATAAAAATGTTTCATTTCAGTTTTACTGTTTGGATTCGTCTTTGCCTCAACTTTTACGTCCTATTAAAATATTAATTTTGGACTATATCATAGGCCTTTAATATTTTATCTGATATAACAAGTCGGCATTACCAACGTTGTTGGGGCTCCACGTGGGGGAATGAAACAGCCCCACGAGCTGAAAACCCCATGGAGCGACTGCTGCAAAAGGCATCATCTCAATAGGCCAGCACTGATTTATTCCCCTTTCCTTCCAAAAATCATTACCCAGTGGGGCAATTTTGGCATGGGCAAGCCACCAGCATATGGTTCAATGCCATTTATCCATACAGACAGCTCAGCATCCACACAGAAAACCCCCAACTGCTGCATTTCCCCAGCACTGGGCATACACGCACCTAATTACGGCAGCGACAGAGGAGGGGGTGGTTATCTTGGCAGCCAGGCAAGACAGCAATAGCATTTCTCTTCTTTCCTTGCTGTTTGCTTTTTTAGTTGTTTTCTTTCCCCTGAAAGAAAACAGGGGATATCCCCCCCCCCCCCCTTCCCGTGCAGATTCGGGGGAGTATTTGGCCACGTTGAGTTACAAAGTGGCTCCTCCCAAATGAGTGCAGTGTGGGGTGACACTGGGTACGGGGACACATCTCTGGTTGAGGACCAGTCCGTGTTTGGGTTTGTTTTGTTGTCATTTTGGAGAGGTAAATGGGATTCGCCTCACCTAAATCAAATAACAAATCTTCAGTGAATGAGAGGAGAGATAAGAATCAGCAGATGCTGGAAAATCAAAGGCAACACATTCTGCCTTAAGCAAAAGGAAGTTTTGCATCCAGATTTGAGTGATAGCTGCATCCTGACCTGCTGAACACCAAAGCCTCATCCTTTGGCCCCAGGCCGCGGTTCCCAGGTGGATGCGATGCCCAGGAGATGTTCCCATAGCCCCTATGAATGTGTTCTCTCTCTCTGGGCCAAACAGGAGCCGTTCATCATCTCCAAATGGCTCAAAAGTTGCGACCATTTATTTCTAGACCTTGCAGCCATCTGTTTCTAGATCTTTCAGGCATTTATTTCCAGACTTGAGCAGGCTGAAAGATTCAAGATGGGTGTCTACAGCCCCCAGCCTACAAAGGGACCTGCTCCTGGGGGAACCTCCACCCACCCAGACCCCATCACCACCCATACACGTGTATACTATAGAAACTACCTGCAGCATCTCTTCTTTTCCAGCTTCATTCCCTATATTGCCCATGGATATAGTCCCATGCAGTGTGCTGGAGAGTGCACGGTCATGAGGATGGGACAGGTGGACACGTCCCTGTGCTCCAGCTTGGGGACACCAACCCATCACAGCCAGCATTTCCACCCCTCTCCCTCCCTCTTTCCCTGCCTCTCTGGCCAAGTAGGAAAGACAGACAGCAAAAAGCACTTAAGAGGAGGAGAAAAGCCCATTTGCTCTGCTTTCCCAGTAGCCCCCTCGTTGGCTCAGCTCAGGCAGTTCAATTTTCCGGAGGCTTTCAGGCCTCCCCCGGTCCCTAATCAGATAAGGGCTGTGCGGGGGAGGACACAGGGACGCCTTTGGCAGTGCTGCTGGGATGAGCTCATGGCCTATCAGCTCCTACCTGCCTCCAAAAGCTCTGAGCACCCATTCCCAGTAATCCTGCCTGGGTAGCATCTCTCCACAACCCCCAAACCCAAAAGGCAGGTGAGCCCTACGCTGCTTGTCCCTGCTTATACCCCACGGAGTATCACTGGAGTCTTCTTTTCCTCCATCTCCGCAACCCCATTTGGATTTCTCCAGCTTGACCGTATTTGGGGCAATCCATGGGTTATGGAGAGCTTGGGTTGGAGCTAGATTAATTTGCAGGCTGGGAGGTGGGGTACCAGAATATCTCGGGGTACCCCAAGAGTTGCTCCTTGGTGTGTACCCAACTGTGGGCTCCCAGCATCCTGCAACCCTGGAAGGGTTTGGCCATCATTAGGATGGGTTCTCACACCCCTTTCTTTACCTCCCCCCTCCCTCCCTGCAGGCCCCTTGACCTTTCCAGGTGAGGACCCCATACCAGCAGCTCACCATCCCGCTCTGCCACCTGCACCATGGGGACGGGGCCAGCTGGGCAGCGAGGGGCCAGGCAGTGTGGGGCCTCCCTTTCCCCTTGGCTGGACCTGTCACAGCTGTGCTCGTCGGGGATCAGCTCAGCATCCACAGCCTGGCTTTGTGTTATGGACACCACAGTGCTGAGCTTGTTGCTAGTGTGTGTGTCCTAGGTGCCAAGGACATCATCTCTCATGGGATACCACATGGGCTGGAGGGGCTTTGGCAAATTCAAAGGAGGGAAAAGTGGTTAAACTGATCCTATCTTATTCTATTCCCTCAGAGCGGCTTCACCAGGCCTCCATCAGACCAATGCACCCATCCCAAAGCCCCCCCAGCAAAGGGTGTCCACAGCCCAGCTGGTGACCACCGTCCAAAGTGCTGTTTGTTCATGGAGACCCCAACAAATGGGCACGTTGATGCCGCTAATTGCAAGCAGTGAGGCATCCAACGCAGCCAGTTCCCCCTCCCAGACCCACAGCCCCAGTGCCTGCCCAGCTTGCACATCCATTGGGATAACAATGGAGCAGCTGCTGATGCATTGATGGCCATCCCACTAATGGCCGGGTGCTTGTCCCGGGGGTGCATGGCCCCATCTGGAGCCCAGCCCCATTGAAGCCCTTTGCTCCGTGCCATTAGCAGCTCCCACCAGGATGTGAGCTGCTGCCCCCCGCTCTGCCTCTGCTGCATGTCCTGACTCTCCCCAGGGGGAAAAAAAAACAACCCTACAAGACCACTTAGGACCATGCATTTTTCAGAAGGGTATTTAGTACCATTAGAGGAAAACATTTCCCCATCTGTTGCAGCACAAAGTGGATTAACCCCTTTGGCAGCTCTGAGGGGGTCAGATTTTGGAGAAGGGGCTGAAAGTTGGGGTCTTATCCACCCTCCTGACCAGGCAGGGATGGGGTTTTTGGGAAAGAGGCTCTTCAACTGCTCAGTGGTGCTGGAGTCAGAACAATGATAGCACTGGGGTCAGCAGAACCTCTGCTCAATATGCAGCAGCCATTGGAAAGAATACAAAGCCACCAGAAAGCCAGAGCATGGAAGGAAAGGATGGGAAATAATTGTAAGAAAGGGGGGATTTTCCACCAGGACATAGTATGGGCTGTCTCTTGGGAGCCAGAAGGGAAAAGCTGGCAATTTCATGGGAAAAAAAAACAGTGTTTAAGACTTCTGGCACCAGTTTCTTTTAGAGCTCAGCGATTTTAGAACAGAACACTTGTGACCTTGGCGGTATCTGGCCAAAGATGATTCAGGATTTGGCTAAAAGGTGTTCACATCTCAGCTAAAGCCCCCAGTGTCTCCGGTGCGGTGTCTGATGCACCTTATATATCCACCCTGCAAACAGGGCTGGACATGGGGCTGGCATGCAGCAGAAGGGAAAAATTCATCGCCAGGAACAACATGAACAACATTTTTGGACTAATTTGGGGTCACGATGGGCTCCTCCATCTGCACAGGGTTGAGTTTGATCAGTGCCCCCAGCACCACCAGCTCCTATGTGTGTAATGCATCCAGTATGTTCCACATCCTCCCCTTGGTGATCCCTGTCTCTCCCCACCCTGGAAAGCACCCAGAGAACCCCCAGGGTGTGGGCCACAGCAAATCTTGCTGAATGAACGAGGCAGCAAGGAAAACAGAAGTGTGTAAAGGCCACACAAGGGAAGGCAGCAGGTTTCCACTTGGCTGCACAGCAAGGGGGTCTGTGCTGTACCAATAGCATCTCTTTATAGCAGTGACATTGAAGAGAGTTGCAAAAAAAAAAAAAAAATCCATTTTCTTCACCCAGAATGGAAAAGGGAAGGAAAAAAAAAAAAAAAGACATTTGCAGCACTGAAAGATTTATGTTCCCCCTCCAGAAGGCAGCAAGAGGCTCCATCGTGGCTCCATGCAGGTGCTGAGCATCAGGAGGGTCCCCAGAGCCTTTGTCGTGGTGGGGGGACACAGGTGTGGGCAGCCCCAGGGCTGGGGACAGGAGGCAGAGCCCACACAGGTAGGGTCATTCCCCAGAGATAGTGGGGCTGTGAGCACCTGCACAGCTCCATCCATTAGTGATCTTAATTAATTATCATCCTGGTTAATTAGGATGCCACCCCCTTGTAGAGATGTGCCTCTGGGCCGCGGCTGAGCCCAAAGCAGGGAGATCTCGCAAGCAGCGCGCAGCAGTGAGCAGGAGCTGGTTCTGGATAAACCCTGAGAAAAATCCTTCCCAGCCCCACAAAGGACCCTCCCAGCCCCGCATGTCCCCATCCTCCTTACGGGCTGCAGAGCCCCACACTGGGACCAGCATCCCTTCACTGGGCGAGGAGTCCTGGCCAACAGTGGGAAGCTTCAAAACTGCATTTGTGTGGCTGATGATACGAGGGTGGAAAGAAAGAGGCTGGGGGTTTCCCGACCTTTTCTCTCCCCTTTTGAGCATTTCTCACCCCAAAAGGCGTAGGGTCGTGGAGCCGAAGCAAACACAGCCCCAAACCCACTGGCCCCGGCGCCGCGTTTAGGGCATTCAATAGCAGCATTGTGACAGGGATCTGCCTCCAGCACTGCCAGGCTGATGGGAGCCGGACCTGGGCACGAGCCCCCCACCGCTGACCCCCCCGGTGTCTGTCTGCCTGCTCTCCGGGCAGCACTCCGGCGCCGGAGTTATCAGCGCGGCCGCAAGCCAGATCTGCTGAGCGTGAGTGCCATCCCAGGAGCCAGCCGGCTATTTTTAATGCCACTAAAAAGCAGGCAATTTTTCACTTAAGCCTCCATCCCGGACTCCCATTTACCCAGACTGGAAGTGAGCTCCGACAGCCCCCAGCACCCTGCGTGGTGCTGGCATCCCTTGTGTGCGCAGCCCCAAAACCGGGCTGCAAAGGGGACTCTGCATTCAGGCACATCAGCAGCAGGACAGTCCCCATCCGTGGGGCTGGAGAAGGAGCCTGTCCTATTCCTTTTTCCTTTTTCCTTTTTCCCTTTTTTCCTTTTTCCTTTTTCCTTTTTCCTTTTTCCTTTTTCCTTTTTCCTTTTTCCCTTTTTTCCTTTTCCCTTTTTTTCTTTTCCCTTTTTATTTTTCTCTTCTTCCTTTTTCCTTTTCTTCTTTTTCCTTTTCCCTTTTTCCCTTTTCCTCTTTTTTCCTTTTCCCTTTTTCCCTTTTCCTCTTTTTTCCTTTTCCCTTTTTCCCTTTTCCTCTTTTTTCCTTTCCCCTTTTTCCCTTTTCCTCTTTTTTCCTTTTCCCCTTTTCCCTTTTCCTCTCTTTTCCTTTTCCCTTTTTCCCTTTTCCTCTTTTTTCCTTTTCCCCTTTCCCCTTTTTCTCTTTTTTCCTTCTCTCTTTTCCCTTTTTTCTTATTCTTTATCTTTATTCTTCATCTTCTTCTTCCTTTATTCTTTATTCCTTATTCCTTATTCTTAAGCTTCAATCTTACTCAACATTCCTTATTTTCTCTCTCCTTATTTTCTTTTTTCCTTATTCCTTATGCTTTATCCCTTATCCCTTATTCCTTATTCCCTGTTCCTTACTTCTCATGCCTTATTCCTTATCTGTTACTCTTTACCCTTATGCTTTAATCTTATTCCTTATTCCTTATTTCCTTTCCCTATGCCTTATGCTTTCTGCCTTCTTCTTTACTCCTTACCCCTTATTCCTGATTCTTCTGCTTTTTTCTTATTCCTTATCTATTTATTTGCTTATCTCATTCCTTATTTTTACCTCCATCATTCTGCACGTGGGGAATTCAGCCCATTTTAGAGACTGGGATGATTCTGGGCACCATTCCCCAGCACAAAGGCCCTGTTTAAGCTGAGGGAGCATTTCCTATAAAAACCTCAGGGGGTGGTCACATCAAAGCAGGGGGAACACAGTGCCCAGGGCTGACCCATAGCAGGAAGACCCAGGGTTCAGTTTCCCCTGCACACACATGGGATGCCGCCTCCACTTTGCATCTCAGCATCTCCTGATATTTCAGCATCTCCTGATGTTTCAGCACTTTCTGCTATTTCAGGACTGAGCGGTGCTTCCCGGCAGCCCCGAGCCCTGCTCTCGGTGCAGGATGGCTGCGGGGCTGCCCACGGGGAGGCACGGGCAGAGAGAGCATTAAGAAGGAAAGCAGCGAGTGCATTAATGCAGCGTCCAGACCCCATCACGCCAATGGCCTGCGGGGTTCATAGGTTTTCAAAACACAGATTAAATACAGTGACAAGGGTTTCGTTGTTGGCTTTTTTCTCCTGTGTTGGAAAATGAAGGCTTGGAAATGGAAAAGGGGGAGATGCGCCACTGGTCTGCGTTTTGCTGGGGGGAGAAGATCCCTCCTCCCTCCAAACGTGAAACTGTGTATCTGAGAGCAGGGAACTTGTGAGGTTGACTTGTCATGATGATGCCCCCAAACCCATGTTATTCTGCATCTACAACATCGGAGCCAAGTCTGCCTCCCTTCCACTTGCCACCAATTTGGGGAGCAGCAGTTTCCAACTGCCCTAAAGCAAATCCCTCTTCTCCCTTCTCTTAAGCTGCCATGAGCTCGTGGTCAATCCCATTTCCCATTGCTCTGCTTCCAGCCTGGCTCAAAGATGCAGAATGCCCTCAAACCCCATTGCTCTTTGCAGCAGTCCTCGTGCCCCAGGGCCAGAGCCATGCGCTTTGACAATTCCTCTACTACTAAAATCTCCATAATGAATAGGGTTCGGGGTGTGGGTTGGCTTCCCAGTAGACACATTCATCCTTTGAATCCTATGGCCCCTTGTGCACGTGTCACCCAGCGGGGGCCAACAGCTCCGGCAAATGGGGAACGCTGAAAAAGAAATCAAGTTGGGGATTAAGCACGAGAACCCATCCCTACCGAATGACAAACGCCATCAGATAGCAGCGCAGCCCGCTCAGGTGGGCTGATGGGAGATAAGGACCCGGTGCCGTCGCAAGCGGAAAGCTCTCCAGGAGGAATATTAAACCTCACCGCAGAAGGTTTGGAGGTTTATCGGCGTCTTTTGATGGTAATAGATTTCTGTAATAACCTGACTTTATTACTGGAAACAATGCGAGAATGCAAAGTACCTTTGCGGAACGTTGGAAGCATTTCCCAACTGCTTCAGCTCCCTTCTCCCACTCCCAGAGCCCCCAGAGCCCCCAGAGCTTGGTGAGGGCCAGGGCATGAATAAATCCCATTGCAGCCCCACAACCCCCCCCTCAGACCTGAGCTGCCGCTCCTGCCCTCGCCAGCCATAAATATGGCAAGGAGTATGGGCTGACAAATAATTTAATTCTATTTCCTCTTGACCAAATCACTTTCAGTAAACAGGTTACATGCTTGACAGGTAATATTTGTACATATTTGGTGAGAAAAAACGCAGCGCCGCTGTTAAAGCAGTGCCTGGCATTCATCCTCCAGCCCATAGTGGTTAGCTTAGGGGGGAAAGGGGAGCACTTGTCAGGAACAGAGGGGGAAAGGGTGCTTTGGGGGATCAAAAGGCAGCAGATTTTCTTCATTTTGACCCTAATCTGCTGGGGAAGGGGCCACAAGGAGGGTCCCCAAGGGATGCTTCATCCCACAGCATCCTCACACCCTCCTCTTTCTCCTCCTCTATGGAGCTCCTCTGTGTCTGTCTTTCTGCCTGGAGAGGCTGGGGGGGATTTAGGGGAAAAGCTGAAAGCAAATCGCCCTCTGGGAGCACTGAGCCAAGCTCTGAGCCTGGGTTCCTTTGGGGTTATTTCCTGAATTCCTAATCCCTTTGGGGTTATTTCCTGAATTTTTGGCCAAATCTGCTGAATCTCGACCTTGAATCAGTGTCTCATTTCCCTCCACCAACCCAAAACCACAGTTTTGCAGCTAAATAAAACCGAGTGCTGTCGTTTCCCACCACCAAAACCAAAGCTGGCAGCACCCCAAAGCTCCTCAAAGCACCCCACATCCTGAGCCTGGCTCCCACAAACCAGCACTGCACACATCGTATTGAATTACCCCACTGCCATTTCTGGGAATCACTGGTAAAGGTTTTCACTTGCTGATCTTATCCACCTGCTGTCTGGGGGCTTCCCACCCCATGGGAGGAGAAAGGAAAGGGGAAAAAAGGCAAAGCTGCTCCTTGTTGTGCAGATCCATCTGTTTCCCAGCTTACAAACATCATTACGCAGATACCCATCTGAGCACCGGTACCTGCCCGTCACCTGCACGCGTGGCACAGCACTGCTGTGTCTCCTGCAGATAACGCTGGTATTAAATGTTCTCCACTCCCCTAGATTTCTGGGCCCTAAAGTCAGATCTGGAGATGCCAAAAAAAAAAAAAAAAAAAAAAAAAACATTGACAAACTCACTCGAGTTCTGCCAAGTGGTTCATCAAAGAAAATAAAAGCAGAGGAAATGGGAATGCTTTGGGTTTTGCATCACAGACAGATGCTCTGCCTTGCAATCTCTTTTTCTCTTTGAAGGAACCTTTGGGGATGCTGGAAATACCCTGGAATCCATGCATCCCCCTCCAAAGGCTTTCCTTTCAGCCCCCAAAAACCTATCATTTAATTAAATCTGAACCCATACGCTTTGATTAGAGCCCAAAACAGATGCATCTCTTTATTTTCTAGCACTCCTATTAAAAAAAACCCAAAGGCCATGGGGGTGGGGGCTCCCCACTTGGTTCTACAGCAAGCAGAGATGGAGCAGCAGCAGGCACCCATGCGGTACCCAACTGGAGAGCACCTCCTGCATGGGGTGGGATGGGATGGGATGGGATGGGGATGGAAATGGGAATAGGGATGGGATGGGATGGGGATGGTGTTGAGGATGGGAATGGGAATGGGAATGAGAATGGGGATGGGGATGGGGATGGGGATGGAAGAGGGATGTGGGATCCTGCATCTACCTTCTCCCAGGGCACCTCTGGCTCTTCCCACTCACTGCAATCCTCTTCACTACTTTTTATATTGCACTAAATTTTGATTCTCATTTTTTCACACCAGGGACTGATGAAAACAGTGGCCAGGGCACAAACACATGCTTCACAACTTCTTCAGACCTCAGCTCCTTTTTTTTCCTATAGAGATGATTTTTTTTTCCTTGGCTCATTTCAAGCCTGAGTTCCCCAGACGCTCGGCCCCAGATGCTCCCTGACATCTGCTAAAATCCTTCACAGTGCTGCAGGAGCCAAACGGAGCTGGGAGCATCCAGAGCTACGTATGGGGCCACTCTGGGGCTGCAGTGGAACCAGGAGGGTGTTCTTCTTCCTGCACTGCTCTCCCCATGGGATGGGGCAATGCTCATCCTCCACCTGCGTTTTCCATCCAGTGTAGGAAATGCATTTTAGGGTCTGGCCAAAAGGGGCTCAGTGCCCTCCATGTGCCTTAGCAGCACGGTCCAGGCAGTGGTGTGAGGCTGCAGGAGCCACTCCAATTGTGCTCCTGGATGGAAAGATGCAGATGGAACCCAAACTGCCCACAATTACAGGGCAATGTGCCCCAGCTCTGCTGCCTTCCCCCCTTCCCTTCCCATCCTGCTCATTTCAATTGCGAAAAAACTCCATCTGGGTAAAATATAAAGCCAGCTTTTTTTTTTTTCTTGCATATTGAGAGTGTAGTGGATGTAAACCGCGTTATCTGGATGGCTTGCTGGCTTAGCACAGCCTCCGTTTTACCATACTAATGACTTTTTACACTCCAGGTAAAATCAGAACAAGACAAGAAGGTTTTAGAAAGCTCGTTCTGACAAATTCCTCACTGTAATTACTGGAGCAGAAAGAACTCATCAGCAGTACATGCCGTTGCTCCGGGCGCTAAAAGTCTCGAGTGGTGAATGGCCCAGATACGGCAGCCAGGCAGGTTCCTGCGTAGACCGATGGCAGCATCCCGTGCTGCACGAGAAGAGATTTTATACCCGAGTGCCTGCATCGTCCTTGTCCTCCCAGGGCAAAGCGGGTGCTGGCATCGTTGCGGGGTTCTGGGGGTGGCAGGTCCTCCAGTGGAGTGGGAGATGGCTTCACACTGCTGGGGAGGAGATAGAGTGTGGGATGCGGGATGCTGTCGGCTTCCAGCTGCAGGTGGGAAACAGCCCTGTGCGTAGCGAGGTTCACAGCTCAAGAGATGCTCAAGGACCGTGGAAGCCATAAAACCCAGATTAAAACCATAGGGATGCCATAGAGTGTGCCAGCGCTGCTCAGCATCCAGTAGGATGGAGCATGGGGACTGGCAGTAGGACAGAAAGTGAGGATGGGGCAGTGCAGCATGGCCCAATCCCAAATCACTTCCAAAACTTGGTCCAGAGCAAATGCGCTGGGACTGAGCTCTCTCACGGCTTGCACAAGGAGCCACAGGGTGAGGAAGGAGCTGGGAAGTGTGTCTGAGGCATCTGGGGGCTGTAAACTTGCACCAAATGTGCTGCCCCGCAGCAGGCAGGGAACCACCCTGTCTGGGCTTTGATGGCCCCTTCCAGTCCCCATCCAACCAAGGATGCTCCCATAGAGGGAAACAACCCCCAGGTATTGAGGGGGGTCCCAAAACCCAGGGCTGAGCAGTGCAGGCTGTCCAACTCTTGCTACACCCCCAGGGATGGCCAAGGCGAGTCAGTGGTATGCAGGAGCAATGTGCCCCATAAGCATCCCCATCCTCACCCCTGTCCCACAGTGACCAAGATTGAAGGAAAGGAAAAGCAGAGGGGGAGGGGGACATCACACTGCCACACCTTGTCACTGTCACCAGGGCAGGATGAGGACTCCCGGTGTGCTCTCCTTCTGCCCACACAGCACAGTGATGGATGACAAACCTTCAACCTTCACCCTTCGCCATGAGTTTTGGGACAGTTTCTCTCCTTGCTTTTCCAGTTCTCCACCCCACAGTGCCCTGGCCAGGCTTCAGGGAAGGGCCGAGCTGCAGCTCTGAGCCTTTTCTTTCCTTTTGGGGCTCCTTTTCCCTTCCTCATGATGACAGCACCATGAGCTTTGTACCAAGCTCAGTGGTGCCGTGCCCCCAATGCACGGTGCAGGGCTGGTGCACGCAGGGGATGGGTATCCTTGCTCTTAATCTCTCTCTATCTCCTAATTAAATATTGATGGTAGTTAAATATTCATAGAACATTTTGGCTCAGAGTTTTTATCTGTCTTCAGGCATACGTGAGGTCTTTGATGTGTTATTTTTCTGGTCACCCAAGGTCCCAGAAGCCTCCAGACTTGTCAACACTCTTTTGAGGATTTTTTTTCCCTTTTTCCACATGTGATGGGTAAAGAGTTTCATTTTTGATCCCTTGCTTCCTTTTACACCATATTCTCTTTCATATTCTTTTTCCCAGTGTGGAACAGCTCATGCCCCCCCCTGCCTCCCCATTCCCAGCATTTCCCATTGATGTCGAGCAGAGCCATATGTCCCCAATTGGCTCTCAATATTCCATGTTGGTAGCGATGCTATGGGACACAGGGATGGGGCTGATGTCCTTACACCTCCTCCATCCCACCCCAAAAATCCCAAATGATTCCCATAGGGCTGGCGAGCTCCATTGTACCCCCAAGGACAGGGCCACGAAGCCAGAGGTCTGGCTGAGACCTACTCTCAGCATCCCATCTCCCCCAGCCCCCCAAAGCCCTGGAGGGTCCCCTCCGGGTGGATGTCACCCCTGAACCCCGGCAGCACCCACAGAGGGTGACGGGTGGAGGGCAGCACCGTTCCTTGGGCAGCACTGACATCTTGTGCCAAAGGGAGGAAAAACAGCAGCCGATGCTCGGGGAGAAGATTTCCAACCCGGCAGGACATCCTTCTCCCCAGGCCAGCACAGGCAGAAGCAAACTGTAAAACAATGAAAAATAATAAGAAAAAAAGCGGTCTCCATCGGTAATGCCGCACCCAGCACACCAGTCCTCGGCTTTCGTTTTCCCCTGTGCAGCCACGACACTTGTCCAGCTGAAGGCACAGAGGAGAGGAAGGTTTTTCCCACAGCCTTCCCAGAAAACACTTCCAGGAGCGTGGGAAATTTCCCGAAGCGATGAACTCCTGCAGATGCACAGTGCTGCACAGAGCGACCCAGCTGAGTTCCCCACCAGCGCCACTCCTTGTTCCCCGTTGACGTCGTTCTCTGTTCCCTACAGCTGCTGTTCTCTGTTCCTTATTGATGCTCTTCCTCTCTGTTCCTTATTGATGCCGTTCCCCATTCCTGATCAATTCCATTCCCTGCTCTCCATCAGTTTCATTCCCTGCTCCCCATCGATGCTGTTCTCTGTTCCCCGTCACCACCGATGCTGCCCAACCTTGGCTCCTGTGCCTGGAGAAAATCCAGCCCAAAGAAAAAGCACTGAGACTTTTGGGTGACAGCACAGGTCTTCACCCAGAAGCAATGCACTGCTGGAGGTACATGGGGAGCCGACCAAGTCCACAGCATGAATTATTGGGCTAATTTTTACCCCAGTTTCCCACCACAGAGGATTTTGTGAGCATCTTACTTTATCTTTTGCCGTTCCTTTTTTTTTTTTCCTTTACCAATTAATGCTTCCTCTTGCCTTTCAGGCTGCTGGGAAATTATGCGTGTGCAACCTGTAGGCTCAGAAATCAGAGTGTAGATAAGGAGGCAGGGAGTGTCTTTGGGTTTGGTTTTGAAAGGCCAAAGTTAGGGAGGGGGAAGATGACACTCAGCTCGAACAGCTCAGCCTTGATCGTTATCTCCAGCAGAGGAGTTTGGTGTGAAACCAGCTTTCAGCCAGGATGCTGGGGACCAAAGGACACAGAAATGAGTCACCAAACACACAGTGGGTTTGCTGGGGTGAGCAGGGTCTTCAGCCAAGGGGCAGCTTGGACAGGAGAACCACCAAGGACAGAGCATCCCAAAGGGGAGGCAACAAAGATCCTTCCCCAAGTGGTCTGCAGAGAAGCCATCATCACAGACAAAAGCATTTGCGTTTGTTTTAGGGGCTTTGGGAATGGCTCTGCTGTGGGGTCGTGAGCCTGCAACCCACTGCAGTCCTCAAGGCTGCTGTTTTGGGTGGAAAACCTTTCTTTTTGGGGATGCCCTTCCCACTGTGGGAGTGAAGGGCACCCATACCCCACAGCCCAGCAGTGGGAAGGGGGAATACCCCAGCCCAGCCACCAGCCATGCACCCCAAAATCAACAGGTGGCCCCAATACAGCAGAGATTTACAGCATAGCAACCCGATTCCATTGGTTTTGCTGAGTTTTTGGTTCCTGGGCTGTCTCGACCTGGAGATGTGAATGCCGCATCCCCGCTGGTCACTCATGATTGATGTTTGTGAATTTAGGACTTGGCCATGACTTGGTGCATTCTCCCCTGGACAAGGACACCACCATCTGTTCCATACTATTTCTATATGGTTTCACCTCCCAACAGCATTTGGGAGCAGAAGATGAGCCCATCCCCACAGCCTCTGGGCAGGCAATGCCTTGGGGGCTGTGAGCCCACTCCCACCCCTTTCACTGCCCAGGTTTCGGGATGAGGCTCCGATCCTTATGGAGTTTTCCAGCCTCAAACAGAAACCACAACTTTTTGAGGAAGATAATGGCATGTCTGCAGGTTTGCAGCTGCTCTCTCCACAGGAGTGTGGGTTGTGGCCACAGTGACTCACAGCCACCTCTTCCCAGGGACAGGCGAGGGTGGACAGGTCTCACACCAGGTTCAATAGAAACCACCTCCTCTCTTAGCAGGGGAAGTCCCAGGTGGCCACAGGGACAGCAGGGACTGTGTCAGCTCATAGGAAGGAAATAGCACAAGCAGGGTGTACATTAAGTGCTTATCTCACCATCAGCCCCAGCAAGGTAATGGAAACCCTGCTCTGTTCCAACCAAGATGCAGAGTTTAAAAGGAGAAGAATAAATCAAACAAATCCTTTTGTCTGTATGGAAAGCAGACCCGACCTGTCAGAGTGGCTTTGATTACAGGCATTATTTTGGATGGCCCAGCTGCTGCAGCCATCCTGTCCTGCAGGCACTGCACTTAGATCTCCATCCCCTGGGTTTATCGATCAAATGGAAGGAGGAGCGCTGCAGCATCAATAAAACTTGGGCAAACACATCGGAAAGAGCAGTGCTGCCAAATTCCACTCAGTGCAGGGCTGAGGCATCGCCCCACTCCAGCACCAGGCTCAGGACAGAAGGAGGCTGCAGGGATGGGAGCAGCATCCTCAGACTTCCCCGACTCGATGCATCCCATGCATGAGATTCTTGAAAATGGGCCTTTCCCAGTCCAGTAAAACTTCTTCATTTTCCTTGTGTTTCTCTTTCTTTTCCTTAATGCAGGGAAAATACCATCATTCAGGGGCTAAATATTCCCTGTTTGGAAACAACTTGTGCTGGGGAGGGTCCAGCAAAGCCTGTCTGAGATTTCCCCTTGGCCACATCCAGCACAGTTTGTGCTACCACAGGTGGGTCCTGGGGCAGCACCATGCCATGCAGTCACCAGGGTGGGAGTGGGGCTCAATATGGTTTGGCAGCGAGGATTCAGCTTGTCCTGCTCAGGGCCAGAAGACCTCAGGGTGTGGGGATGAGATGGGGGAAAGGGATCCAGGGAGGAAAATCAGAGCCAGGAGCCTAGACCACCCCAGGACCATCTGCTTCCCCCTGCTCCCTGGGTTGGGTCAAGCTGGAAGTGGAGAAATTAAACCAGTGTTGGGCTGATGGTGGGATAGGGCACAGAAACACAGAAAATCCCTTTCCTCGCACCCTGGGACATCTCGCAGCCTCCTTGCTGCACCCCATGCACACACACGTCATCACAGCAATGTGGGAGATTTCTGCAGCCAAAAGCTTGAGACTGATTTCTGGGAAATAGGTTTGGAGAAGAGAAACCAGAGGGACGCTGGATTACAGGTGCTGTCCCACCATGGAGGTGGCCACAGCTCCCCGGGGGGATGATCACAGCCTTGACCAATATCCATAGACCTGAGACCTGTGCCAGCAGGGACTCACATCCATGCACATCTGCCAGCAGCTGGAACTGCCTGAACTGGGGGAGCAGGGGATTTGGGACAGCTGTGGGCAGTCAAAGACCACCGGGGAAGCCCAGTCCAGTCTCTGCTATTTCCCGGCTCATCGTGGCCAAGAACATGTGCTACTGCTCTGGCCTTGGGGACAGGAAGTGGAAACACCTGCCCAGCCTCTCCCAGCCCCACAGGGCTCCAAAGTCCCCTGAACCAGCACGGGGCCATGCACGTGCCTTCTGCAGCCGAACAGAGGCTGTTTATGGCTTTTTGACAGCGTGTCAGGACTGTGCTTGGCCATTTGCCTCCCCACTGGGACACAAATCAGTGGGATGCAATCCTTTACTGTGCTCCCAAGGGACTGGCAGCTGCTGCCAACTGCGATGTTTGTAGGGAGCATGTCTAGCTGCCTGGGACCCTGCACAGCTCCTGGGCACTGTTCTGTCCCACGTGCCTCACTGTGGCTATACAACCTGCCTGGGGATCGGGGTGCAGAGCCGAACTGGGGGTGTGACCTGGCCACCAGACCCAATGTTGCAGGAAGATGCTTGGAAAATCCCAAGCCCCTCAGAGTCTGGGAGCAGGTTTTTCCTCTTCAAGCTGCTCTGGGAGCAGAAGGATATCACCCACCCTCTGTACTTTGGGACATGTCCAGCGACAAGGTCCTCCCCCTGCCTACACAACTACTGACCTCATAGGAGCCAGCACTGCTGCAGCTCCATAAAAGCAGCCCACCGGATCCCATCCCAAGCAGAAGGGAGCGCGGAGCAGCCAGCAGCCCTCCTACAGCCCGACATGGCCAAGGCAGCTGGGGCCTTCTGTGTCCTTCTCCTCCTCACTGCGCTGTGCTGCCAGAGCATGGCTCAGAGTGAGTGCGGCCACCTGTGGGACTGGGGATGGGGTCACCCGGGAGAAGGGAAGGGTGCATGGGGTTTGCTTCATGAACAAGTCCTGAGCCTCCAGGCTGAGCTGAGCTCTTGTTCTTCCCCCAGGAGCACCGGCTGTGCCTGACAAGTGCTGCTTCAACTTCCATACCAGAAGGATCAAAATGGACAACATCGTCGCCTGCTATGCCACCAGCCCCCAGTGCCCGCACCGGGCTGTGATGTGAGTAGCCCTGCCCTCCGGGTGGCATCAGCATGGCAGTGAGTGGGTACTGCTCAAGGACTCACTGCCCTCAAATGTCCTGGTTAATCCAGGAAATCTCTTTCTTCTCTCTGCCCAGCTTCAGGGTGAAGAATGGCAAGGAGATCTGCACCCCAGCAGACAGGATGTGGGTGAAGAGGTGCCAGCAGAGGTTCCAGGTCAACTCCTATTCCATCCCCAGCTAGAACAGCCATGGGAGCAGCACAGGGCCCTTGGAGGTGGCTTCATCACAGAAGTGGGGACACCAGGAGCAATGGGGACACCAGGAGCAATGAGAGTCCTCCCCATCTCAGCCCTGTGCTATAAGGATAAGCAGCACTCACCTCTCTATTTTCTTTCCATCCATCCCACTGTGAGATCCTGGAGCTCTCAGCATCACTGTGCACAGATAGCTCCATATCTCCTGCATCTCTCACTCTTCTCCACCCTGAGACCATGGCTGGACTGGGTCTTAGGCAGGGGATGACTGCTTTGCGTGTCAGTGTCACTGTGCTCCTCGGGCTTTTTGCAGTGCAGGGGTTAATACGGAATAGCATCACTGATGTTTCTTGTACAGCACTGTGAAAAGAATTAAACTCAACCTTGTGCATGCAAACATCCGGCTGTGCAAGTGTCTGGGGAGCAGAAGAGTTCCTACTCTTGGCTTGCTTTTGGTATGGAATGTCAGCTGTGAGTGCTGATGGATGAAGGCTAGGAAGGGATGAGACTGTGGTCATTCTTCTCAATTCCTTTTTGGGAAGGATCGGGGGGGGCATAGGGTCAAGCCATGTCCACATGGGACCTGGGGAAGCCACCTGCAAGAGGGGCAAGAAGTGGGCACAGCTCTGGGTGCCAAACCTGCAAGGAGGGGTCTTCCCCTGCCCCTCATCAGCCAACCCCAGACAAAATTCAACTTGAGCTGCACGGTTTGTCCCTGGTGGCAGCTCACATGACAGGGCTGCCACGAGTAGATGCAACGGGCATGGCCGCTGACATGGTCACCATGATGGGCACAGCCACCACCATGGTTGCCATGACAAACATGGCCACAACCATGGGTACAGCCACCACTATGGGCACTATGAGGGACACAGCCACCACTATGGGCAGCACTATGGGCACAGCCACCACCACCATGGGCAGCACCATGGGCATGGCCACCACTATGGGCAGCAATATGGGCACAGTGACTAGCATGGGCGCTGTCATGAACATGGCCAACACTACGGAAAGCACCATGGGCACAGCCAAAACCATGGGCACTTGGCACTCAGCCATGAGATCTGGGGTGGGCTGGCATGACCCTGGATGCAGTCAGTGCCAAGCCAGTCACCTCAGCACAAAACTGCAAGAGCAGCATCACAGCCAGGATGAGTGTTGTACATAAGTTAACCCAGGTCTTCAGTGAGCGTGACTATCATCCTGTGTGGTTTGTCAGTGGCAGCAGCTGAACCTAAAATAGACTGCAGGCTGCTACGCATCACAGCGGCACAGAGCTGTGCTCACCAGACTTTCCAGCAGCCCTCCTGCACCACAGGCTGGGTGTGAGGAGGGGCTGGAACAGCACCAGCCAGAGAGAGGAATTTCCATTCCCCAATTGCCCTTTAGTAATAGCGACGAGTGGTTCTTCCCCTGGGGAGAGTCCAGAGCTGTCATGGAAATCCTGGCCAGGGGCTATATAATGCTGAGGTACAGGCAGGTAGCACTCAGCAGCACCAAACCAGCAAGAGCTACTGGTTCTTGGAGCTGACAGCCACCCAGATTGGACATGAAGGTCTTCTCCTTGGCTATGGTCACTCTGCTGCTCGCTGCTGTCTGGACTGAGAGCTGGGGCAAGTCCTGTAAGTACCAACACGGAGTCTTAACCCATGTCCTGCTGCAGGTTTGGGGATGGGGATAGAGGGATAGCTTCAGCCCCTGCTTCTGCTGTGGGCTTTGGGTGCCAAGGGGTCAACAATGGCTTGGAAGGTGTTTGTTAATGACAGCTCATTCCTGGGGACTTCTTGCCAGAGAGGAATATGGGGGCAAACCTGCGGAGCTGGAGACATGGCAGGGATCCTCATAGTGGGGGAAGCAGCTGGGGTCAGGTATGGGACATCACCAACCCCTTCCTCCTCTCAGTCCGCAGCCCCTACAGCTCCTGCTGCTACAAGAACATGTTCATCAAGAAGGAAATCAATACCTCACTCATCAACAGCTATCGGGAAACACCCCCAAACTGCTCCCGCAGAGCCATTATGTGAGTCCCTGAGTCCCCAGACTTCATCCCAAACCTCCCTCCCCCAACCTCCCATGCCCAACCTTCCTCCACCACCCTTCCTCCCCAGTCTTCCTTCCCACCACACTCCTTGCCCCCAGACACCTTCCCTGTGCTTTCACTTCCCACCAGGGATGCCCAAAATAAGCCCCTCAGGGTGCTGAACTCTATCCACGTGTTCCTCCTCCCCTCGTTGCTTTATTCCAAATCTCCCAGCAGCCCCTCATTTCAGCAACAAAAATGGGACGGAAACCAACGTTTAGAAGGGATTTGAGGCTGCTAAAAGTCAGAAGATTTTGGGGTGCTGGGGATGATGCCACAGGGTAAGGGAGGTCACCCCAGCTAACCCATCCCTCTACCAACAGCGTGGAGCTGAAGAAGGGGAAGAAGTTCTGTGTGGACCCTGCAGAGGGCTGGGTTCAGCAGTACCTGCAGAGAAAGAAGCTGAGCAACACCTCAACGTGAGCTGCCACCAACACCAGCTCTATTTCTTTGTACCCTACCGTTACCTGTCAGTGCCTGAGGTGTCTCGTTAACTTATGGAGCCAGCTCTGCCTCATCCCCATCTGTCCCACTTCACACTACTGTACAGCCCTACTGGGATTTAATAAAGCTACTTGCTCTGACCTGCACCTGTGTGGCTGGAGTGAGATACGAATCCGGCACTGGGAAAGAGGGGTTGTGGTGGGCAAGGCATCAGGGGACGTGAAACCAGAATGGGGAGGGTAAAGAAGAAGGCTGGTCCTGTGTGTCCCCAGACCAAGTAGACCCTGCCTGGTTGCGGGGTGAAGGATGCTCTGCACAGATGTTCACTCCATGGGATGGAGATTTGGGCTGATGTCAGTTGGCAATGGAGAAATTTTGGGTTTCAGGGGATTCACTGCAGGGTTGGTGCAGAGCAGCAGGGTGGATGTCACAAGGCTTCAGGCTCTGACCAGTCCCCACTGGGCACTAAAATGGAATCTGAAAGCAGTGGTCCAGAGGCAACCACTTCCCCTTTTGCAGCTTTATTTCTCCACTTAAGCAAAACTGCAGGAATTCTGAAATAATTTTCTAGTTCTTATGCACTCATCTTTATTCCTTGAAACCCTGAGCCCGCCCAGCGGGCAGGGGATAAAAGTGGCAGCGCAGCAGGGGCCGAGCACTGTGCAGAGCAGAGCCCCGCAGCCACCCAGCTCCAGCCCCGCTCGCCGTGCCAACGTCCCGCAGCACCATGAAGGGCTCCGCAGCCGCCCTGGCCGCTCTGCTCCTCCTGGCCCTCTGCTCCTCAGCCGTGGCCCATCTGGGTGAGTCGGGTCTCTCTGTGTCCCTGCGGCTGAGTGCCTGTCCCTGCCTGGGAGCCGAGTTCCCATGGACAGGACCGTCATGGTGGGCTGTGGGGGACTGCCACCAGTGCTTGGAGCTGGTGCTCAGCCTTGGAGATGGTGTCTCTTGGGGTGTCCCTGGAGGATGTGACACAACGGGGTGAATGGATGATGGGAGATCCTTGTAAAGCCCCAGGTCGAGCATCTGTGGGGTCTCACCAGGGCTCTGTTTCTCTCTCCCCACAGACGGCGTCTCCACAACCTGCTGCTCCACCTACATTCAACATCCCATCCCAAGCAACTTCATCGCATCTGCCTTCCCCACCAGCAGAAAATGCCGCCTGCCGGGGGTGATGTGAGTATCCAACCACAGCCGGGGTTTGCAGTGTGACACCACAGCCGCATGCCGCAGTTCCAATGGTGGTTGGGAGGGGATGAGAGTGTGGTTAGGGACACGTGGGTGCTGCCCACAGGACCAAGCATTCTCTCAACTCAACGCTGGTTTTCTCCCTGCAGCCTGGTCACCAAGAAGGGGAGGGAGATATGCGCAAACCCCAAGGAGTCCTGGGTGCAGAAACGCCTGGAACTCTTCCAGAACCAAGAAAACTGACCTTTTACAGAATCATAGAATCATAGAATGGATGGATTGGAAGTGACCTTACAGCACACCCAGCTCCAACCCCTGCTCTAGGCTGCTGCCCCCCCCCCCCCCCCCAGATCAGGCTGCTCAGGGCCCATCCTTCCTGGTCTTGGGCACCTCCAGGGCTGGGGCACCCACAGCTCTCTGGACAGCAGTGCCAGGGCTTCCTCATCCTTCCCTCCTACTTCCCCATCAATACTAAGGAAGTGAAAACACAGAGATGATTCAGAACGCAACAAAATGCTTGTTGAGGAGTCAGGAGCTCTGATGCCTAAATAAAAGTCTTGCATTTGAAAACACTTGGTCTCTCTGTTGAAACCCACCACCATCCAGGACAGCTCCATGGAGGCAGCCAGGCTGCAGATTTAAGGATGCCATGTGTAGCTGTTCACTTCATGCAATGCTGATTTGGGCTGATGTCAGATGGCAGGGGAAAAATTGGGGGTTTGAGGGGATATGGCGTTTGTTTTTCATTTTGTTTTGTTTTGTTTTTTTCCCGAGGAAAAAGCAGGGAGTTCATGCAGATGGCTGCAGAAAGAGGGGTGTGTGGTGGGAATGAGGACATCAAATAATCAGCAGATTGCTGGCAGGGATGAAGAAATTGGATCACATGTGCTGGGCACTCATGTAACCAAATTCCCTAGAACCAAGAAGTGCATGAAAACACAGCTGCTTTTGAGCTTGTGGAGTGCAGTGAGGATGGAGTAGCTGTCATCCACCCAACTCCCATCAGGGCTGCAGCCATGGAGTTCCACATCCCAGCCTGGCTCTCACTGCGGGGTCAATGCAGAGCAGCAGGGTCAGTGTCACGAGGCTTTAGGCACCAGCCAGTCCCCACTGGGCAGTAAAATGGAATCTGAAAGTGGTGGCCTTGTGGCTGGTGCTTCCCCTTTTGCAGCTTTATTTCTGCAGGGATTCTGAAATAATTTCCTAGTTATTATGCATTCATATTTTTCCCTTGACACCCTGTGCCCGCCCAGCAGCCAGGCGATAAGATTGACAGCGCAGCAGGGGCCGAGCATTGTGCAGAGCAGAGCCCTGCAGCCACCCAGCTCCAGCCCCGCTCACTGTGACCGCGTCTCACAGCACCATGAAGGGCTCTGTAGCAGCCCTGGCCGCTCTGCTCCTCCTGGCCCTCTGCTCCTTGGCTGTGGACTCCTCTCCTGTTTATGGTAGGGGTAAGTAGGGTCTTACATTTTCCCCTCAAGGCAGGAGGCTTGAGGGGAAAGCTATGGTAGAGCTATGGGTTCTGGGGAATCCCCTCGTGGTGTGGACAATTGCCACCAGTGCTAAGGCTCAGGTTTGGAGATGGGGTCTTCTGGGGGGATATGACATGAGTTGGGGGTGTCTGATGGCAAATCCTCAGGGAGTCCCAACTACAGCATCTCACCAGAGCTCTGTTTTTCTGCCCCCACAGGTGACCCCCCCACAGCATGCTGCTACAGCTATGTGTCACGCCCCATCCGTTACAGACTCATTACTGCTGTCTATGTCCTTAGCAGCGCCTGCCCCCAGCCAGCAGTGATGTGAGTACCCAGCCAGGGTTTGGGGTACAACACCACAGGTGGCCGGGAGGGGATGGCAGTGTGGCTTGGGACATGTGGCTGCTGCCAGCAGGACCCAGCACCTCATAGCCCCAACGCTGCTTTTCTCCCTGCAGCCTGGTCACCAAGAAGGGGAAGCAGATATGCGCAGACCCAAAGCACTTCTGGGTGCAGGCGCTCCTGGAGCTCTTCCAGAACAGAATAACTGCTATCCCAGCTGCTGTGAAGGAAGTGAAAATGCAGAGATGATGCAGAACACCTCAAAATGCTTGTTAAGGAGTCAGAGGCTCTGATGTCTAAATAAATCTCTTGCATTAGGAAATAAGGAATTTTGAGGTTCCTGCGACGCCAGCCTGTGCCTGTGCCCCCAGGGACGGGAGTCTGTGAAGTCATGGGGTGAGTGGGCTCCGACCCCAAAGCCATGGCGACCTGGCGCCTTCATCCCCTCCTTCCAGCTGAGACGGACGTTGGCTTAGAGATACTGGTTAAACATAAATTGTTGCTAGCTAAGCATGTATATTGCTAATTAATTAATTTCTAACACTTGCTTACTCAACACTCCGCCATTCTTTCTGGACACCTGTTCATCCTTGGATAGAGGTAAGAGTGGAAGGAGGATAGAGGGGGGCATCCTGATGCCTGCCTCTTGTACCCCAACCTACCCACAGAGTGAGGCAGTTCGGCCATGTCTGGAGGCCCTGGCTTCTCTGATGTTTGACAAGTCTGCTTTTCTTTTGCTGGGGGTCTCTACTCCAAACAGAACAGCCTTACAACATGCATTCTAGTCCCATACTACTCACAACTATTACAGTTTCACAAGTGAGAAGTGATCACATAATTCGACAACTATATTCCGGAAATATGTTACTGAAATATATGGTATTTCTACTTTTTCAAACTAGCTGTTTCTAAGGGCAAGTTACAAAATACATTGTGCTCAACTTATTAAGATCAATTCCCTTTTTAAAATATCTAATGCAGAAATAACATTCAATCCCTACAAGCTGATCTTGAGTCCCAGCGTGCCCAGGCAGGCAGGAAGGCCAACTGTCCACCGGGGTGCACCAGGCCCAGCACTGCCACCGGGCGAGGGGAGGGGCTGTCCCGCTGCGCTCTGCGCTGTGCGGCCCCATCTGGAGCACTGGGTGCGGGGTGGGGCACCACGGTGTGAAAAGGGCTATAAAACCGTGAGAGCGCGTCCACAGGAGGGTACTCCTGATGGGGAGGGGTCTGGAGGGCAAGGGGTGCGAGGAGCGGCCGAGGTGCCGTGGTTTGTTTGGCCCAGAGCAGAGGAGGCGTAGGGGACACCTCATGGCGCGGCAGCTCGGCATGGCGGCCGCGCGGCAGCTCGGCATGGCGGCCGCGGTTCCCTCATGGCGGCTGCAGCCGCAGTTCCTCGCGGGAACGCAGGGCAGCGCTGATCTCTGCTCTCTGGGGACAGCGACGGGGCCGAGGGAACAGCACGGAGCTGCGTCAGGGGAGGCTCGGGCTGGATAGCGGGGAACGGTTCAGCACCGGAGGGCGGTGGGCACGGCCCCGAGCTGCCGGAGCTCACCGAGCGTCCGTGTGACTCTCCCTGACACACGGCCTGATGTTCGGCTGCTGCTGCTGTGCGGAGCCAGGAGCTGGGCTCCGTGAATCCCGTGGGTCCCTCCCGACTCGGGATGTCCGATCATCGGCCGGCTCCTCTCTCAGCCTTGTCTTCCCCGGGCTGAACAGGCCCAGCTCTCTCAGCCTTCTCAGCTCCCGGTCCGCCATCAAATCTGCAGCCCTTCGTTGCGCTCCCTCTGGCAGCTCCATGCCTCTCTAGAGGGGCGATGCGCAGGGCCCCCCAGCTGATGTTGCCCTTCCCCAGGGCCAAGCTCTGCGCGCTGCCCTGTACCGCTTCTGCTGCCCACTCTGCCAGGACATGCAGACCTTCCAGGCAGAGATGTACCGCCTCGGCATCAAAATCCCTGACAGGTCAGCACCCATCGCCCTGCCACCGCCCAGCCCCCTCCTGCCTCCCCTCGCGCCACACTCAGCTGTCCCCGGCTCCCTCTCACAGGGATGCAGCCTGGGAAGAGGACAGAGCCTTCAAAGACCTCTTGCAGAGGCACAGCTCCTGTGATGCCAGCCCGTGCCTGTGTCCCCAGGGACGGGAGTCTGTGAAGTCATGGGGTGAGTGGGCTCCGACCCCAAAGCCATGGCGACCTGGCGCCTTCATCCCCTCCTTCCAGCTGAG
>NC_034426.1:4860524-4861903 GCF_002078875.1 Numida meleagris
TCGTTCCACTTTTCCAGAAGAGAAAGAAAGAAGACCCTGATAACTGCAGGCCTGTCAGTCTCACTTCGGTGCCCAGCAGATTGATGGAGAAAATTCTGCTGGGAGTCACCGAGAAACACCTGAAGACAACGCGGTCATGGGTCACAGCCAACACCCACTCATGAAGGGGAGGTCCCATTTAACTTACTTAATTTCCCTTTATGACAAGGTCACCCAACCTGATGACCAAGGGAAGCCACTCATTATTATCTTTTCACATTTCAGTAAAACTTTCTTTCTGTATTGTTTCTTACAGCACACTTCTGGACCAAATGTCCAGCATACGACTAGACAGAAACATAACGCGGTGGGTGACGCTGATCAGACAGCTGATGGGTCGGGCCCCAAGGGTTATAGCAGATGGGGTTCCATCGGGCTACCGGCCCGTCATGAGCGGGGTTCCTCAGGGCTCCGTGGCCAGGCCAGTTCTCTTTCACATTTTCAACGACTTGGGTGTAGGGCCAGAAGGTGTTCCGAGCGAGTTTGCTGGTGGTACTGAAATGAAAGGAGCTGCTGACTTGCAAAGAGATCCCCACAGATTGGAGAGCTGAGCAGTCAGCAACCACGTGAAGCTGAACCAGAGCGAGCGCGCGGTTCTGCAACAGGGAAGGGGCAGCCCTGGTGTCCGCACAGAATGGGGGATGTGACGCCGCAAAGCAAACCTGCAGAGCAAACAATCTTCCCGACGCTCAGCTAAACTTAGAGATACTGGTTAAACATAAATTGTTGCTAGCTAAGCATGTATATTGCTAATTAACTTACTTCTAACACTTGCTCGCTCAACACTTGGCCGTTCTTTCTGGACACCTGTTCGTCCTTGGATAGAGGTAAGAGTGGAAGGAGGATAGAGGGGGGCATCCTGATGCCTGCCTCTTGTACCCCAACCTACCCACAGAGTGAGGCAGTTCGGCCATGTCTGGAGGCCCTGGCTTCTCTGATGTTTGACAAGTCTGCTTTTCTTTTGCTGGGGGTCTCTACTCCAAACAGAACAGCCTTACAACATGCATTCTAGTCCCATACTACTCACAACTATTACAGTTTTACAAGTGAGAAGTGATCACATAATTCAACAACTATATTCCGGAAATATGTTACTGAAATATATGGTATTTCTACTTTTTCAAACTAGCTGCTTCTAAGGGCAAGTTACAAAATACATTGTGCTCAACTTATTAAGATCAATTCCCTTTTATAAATATCTAATGCAGAAATAACATTCAATCCCCACAAGCTGATCTTGAGTCCCAGCGTGCCCAGGCAGGCAGGAAGGCCAACTGTCCACCGGGGTGCACCAGGCCCAGCACTGCCACCGGGCGAGGGGAGGGGCTGTCCCGCTGCGC
>NC_034426.1:4867207-4870528 GCF_002078875.1 Numida meleagris
ATCCGTAGCCCTTCGTTGCGCTCCCTCTGGCAGCTCCATGCCTCTCGAGAGGGGCGATGTGCAGGGCCCCCCAGCTGATGTTGCCCTTCCCCAGGGCCAAGCTCTGCGCGCTGCCCTGTACCGCTTCCGCTGCCCGCTCTGCCAGGACATGCAGACCTTCCAGGCAGAGATGTACCGCCTCGGCATCAAAATCCCTGACAGGTCAGCACCCATCGCCCTGCCACCGCCCGGCCCCCTCCCACCTCCCCTTGCACCACACTCAGTTGTCCCCGGCTCCCTCTCACAGGGATGCAGCCTGGGAAGAGGATGGAGCCTTTGAAGACCTCTTGCAGAGGCACAGCTCCTGCGATGCCAGCCTGTGCCTGTGCCCCCAGGGACGGGAGCAGTCGGAGGACGTGGGGTGAGTGGGCTCCGACCCCAAAGCCATGGCGACCTGCTGCCTCCGTCCCCTCCTTCCAGCTGAGACAGACATTGGCCAGGATGCTGAGCTCAGCACGGCACAAGCTGTGCACTGCTAGCTCACTGCCAGCCACGGGGGTGGGAGTGGCACGGACCACCCCAGCGCTGGCACCCCACAGCCCTGGGGCCCCCGGTGACCGTGCGGTTCGGGTTCTTGCCGCTTTCCCAGGCCCTGGAGGCTGCTGCTCTGCAGCTCCTGCGGTTCCTCTGGGACCCACCAGCTCTGCTCCGCCATCGGAGAAGACACCGAGAACTGGGAGTGCAGCGGCTGCAGTGGTGTGGGCACCGGTAAGAAACGCAGCACAGGGACAGGGTCCCCATAGACGTGTGGCCATAAGTCCTCGGGAGATGTCCTCCCAGTTGGAGCCACGTTGGATACAGAGATGTGCACCTGCGCTCATCTCCGTGCCCTTCGCAGCCCCTTCAGGATCAGCCCCGGTGTAGTGAACCCTGCACAGCACCCCAGCTCCTGGCACTTCGGCTCCAGCACATGAGGCTGCGACGCTCCAGGGACACCCCGACGCCCAGCTGCCTGCACAGCCCACAGGAAGCCCCTCGGCCACTCCAGCCTCCCAGCCGCTGAACAACAGCAATGCAGGATGTCCCTACTGAAGGGAGAAAACACCACGGGAGAGTTTGCTGATGTGCCGGAGCTCTGCAGGGCGCAGCATCCACACTGCCCTGACTCTCCTGCCTGCCCTTCGCTGCTGAGCTGCTGCTGCTTCGGCAAGAGTCAGTGGTGGGAGCCCAGCCCAGACGCCAGCATCACCCCGTGGGGACGTGCTGAGATCAGGGCTGGCAGCGGGGGAGCCAAGCGCAGCCCAGGGGTGGGGAAGGACCACGGAAGATGCCACGGGCAACCGCTGGAAACCGAGGCTTTTGACAGTACAAGTTGTTTATTTTGGCATCAGAACTCCTGACTCCCTAATGGAGCGCTGCATGTAATCCAGGGACAGGAGTTTGTGAAGTCATGGGGTGAGTGGGCTCCGACCCCAAAGCCATGGCGACCTGGTGCCTTCATCCCCTCCTTCCAGCTGAGACAGACGTTGGCCAGGATGCTGAGCTCAGCACGGCACAAGCTGTGCACTGCTAGCTCACTGCCAGCCACGGGGGTGGGAGTGGCATGGACCGTGGCTTTGCCAGAAATACCATTTCTCAAGCGGCCCCATGGCAAGGTTACAGAGTTGGCTCCAAAACAGTGTCTTGCGCGCACATTCACCTCCACTGGTAACAGTGGATCTTTGGATTGGTGGCATCGGAATGAGGTTGCGTTGTCTTGAAGGCAGTGGGGATGTCCCTTTTGTCCTTTCTGATGTCACAAGCTGCAGCCTCAGGCTGGAAAGATCTCCCTTAACATATCTGAACACGTATTCAAATCTAGTATCCTCGATGACAGGATGAAACTGCCCCCAAAATCTCAACCCGGGACATGGGGCGAGCAGGTTTTAGCTGCTCAGGGAACTGGTTAGTGAGGTCCCCTGGGAAACTGCGTTTTGAAGACGTGGGAATCCATTACTGCTGGCCATGAGTGGGAGGACCACGACTGAGGTAATGATCAGCTCTCAGCATTGTCTTCCCCATGCTGAACAGGCCCAGCTCTCTCAGCCTTCCCTCGCTGCAGCGATGTTCCCAGCCCGACATCAAATCCGCAGCCCTTCGTTACGCTCCCTCTGGCAGCTCCGTGCCTTTCTAGGGCTGGGAAGTGCAGAATCACGCTCAGCACTGCAGATGTGGTGAGGATGCCATCATCACCCCATGGGGATGTGCTGAGGTCAGGGCTGGCCCCGGGGAGCTGAGCCCACCTTTGGAGGGGGAAGCACCCTGGGCTCCCAAAGGGAGAGGAGACAAACAAAGGGGTCCATACAGCAGACAAACAAAGCAGTTTCATAGTCCAAAAATTTTATTTAGGCATCAAAACTACTAAGTCCTTATTGGATTATGATGTAGTGATATGTTTTAAATTATTCCTGGATTTTCCCCTTTCTTAGAAAAAAAATATTTAATTTAAATAAGTTAAATAGAATAAATTTTGTGTAGAAGAAGATTCAGTTCATGCAATGTGGTGTATCCATGGTGCTGCTGGCCAAGCCCAGGGTCAGAGCAGTGAAGGGTCAGTTTTCTTGGTTCTGGAAGAGTTCCAGGCGTTTCTGCACCCAGGACTCCTCGGGGTTTGCACATATCTCCCTCCCCTTCTTGGTGACCAGGCTGCAGGGAGGAAACCAGCGTTGGGTTGGGAGGATGCTGGGTCCTGCGGGCAGCACCCACGTGTCCCCAACCACACTCTCGCCCACTCCCAACCACCCTCGGAGCTGTGGAATACTGTCATGGAATCACACTGCAAGCCCCGGCTCTGGTTGGATACTCACATCACCCCCGGCAGGCGGCACTTGCTGCTGCTGCGGAAGGCGGAGGCGATGAGGTTGAGTGGGACGGGATCTTGAATGTAGGTGAAGCAGCAGGTTGTGGGGACGCCATCTGTGGGGAAAGAGAAACAGAGCCCTGGTGAGACCCCACAGATGCTCGACCTGGGGCTTTACAAGGATCTCCCATCACCCATCCACCCCGTTGTGTCACATCCCCCAAGGACACCCCAAGAGACACCATCTCCAAGGCTGAGCACCAGCTCCAAGCACTGGTGGCAGTCCCCCACAGCCCACCAGGAAGGTCCCGTCCATGGGAACTCGGCTCCCAGGCAGGGACAGGCACCCAGCCACAGGGACACAGAGAGACCCGACTCACACAGACGGGCCACGGCTGAGGAGCAGAGGGCCAGGAGGAGCAGAGCGGCCAGGGCGGCTGCGGAGCCCTTCATGGTGCTGCGGGACGTTGGCACGGCGAGCGGGGCTGGAGCTGGGTGGCTGC